>NC_134581.1:133015000-133315000 GCF_037038515.1 Microtus pennsylvanicus
ATGAGTTAACGCTCTGGTCCAAACTCCAGCTTAGAACCTCTGCTTTCTACAACCATGCTGCCCCTAACTTGCTGAAACTGAAAAGAGACCAGAATGCGTTAAATTTCTCTGAATTTATTTTATGGGACTTGCATGGCCCTAGTGAAAGAGCAGGTTCCATTGCACCTGCACTTTGTGTCCCTAAGTGAGCTGGGAATGAGGATGACAGGAGACTGGAAAGGGCATCCCCTGCCCTCAAGGGATTAATGACAGAGTTGAAAAGTGTCAAAGAAAGTAAGTTATTTTGTTTGGCCCGAGGGAGCCCTGTCACTCTTAAATGCCCATGAAGCCAACCAGGTCTCTTATGTCTTTGCATCTCCAAAGGCTTAACCCAGTGTCTAGCGGCCAGCAGGTCAGAGATCCTGCTCCCAACTGTGCCCACCACTACTACCCCCTGCTGGGCATCTTAAAAAAACTGTTCAACTTCTGAATGAACCAAAGTCCCACGCAATTCACTGTCTTCTATGCTCCAATCATTCGCTACCCAAGTTAGTCTTCCGTTCCATTTGTTGACTTTGGACTTGGCTGATGTTACTTGGCACAAATAACATTTATTGATTCATGATCACAGGCAAGAAGGCATGGTGTATGCACATTACACTTGTTTTTCCTTAATCCTCAGCACAACCATGAACTGGAAAAGGGAGACTTCGGGGCTCCTTGGGTAATATGGGAGTGTAGGATCATGACAAGGTTAAGAAAGTCACTTGCGGTCATGTTAGCTGGGAGGTACAGAGACTTTATTAGCAGAAGAGCAGGATCGATGTACCTATATTTAAAAACAAAAACTAGGAAATAACCCTGCCTTCCTCAACAAGCCAGTGATCTGACATAAATTGAGGGGTGAATTGGGTCAGGGTCTGGACCTAGGCCGCTCTCAACCTCCTTGGGAGAGCCTTTTTTTTTCAGAGGTCAGCAGTCGACTCAGAGACTCAAAACTGACTAAAGAGCTAGGAAGAAGAGGTAGATGGCCAGCCCTAAACAGGGCATCTTGTTTAAGCCCTGCCACAGCTCAGAGAACACCATGAAAGAGGAGACAGAAAGAATGCAAGAACAGGAGGATGAGAAGCAGTGATAGGAAGTTCTGTCTTCTGATACTCGTGAGTTAATGCTGACTGGGGGTAGGATAGACCTACGCCAAATCAAGCTTGTCAAAATCCCCACGGGCATGGGGAAGAAGCTCCCTCAGCACCACCGCTCCCTGGAGGTACTATTAGCAGGTGACAGCTCCTGGGAAAGGGGGCGTCATTCTCCTTTGCAGTGTGGCTACTGGTAGGCTCCCCATGGTCCAGTGGACAGTTCCATCACTATGCACATATCGTCAGCACTAACTGACTTTAGTGAGTTATCAAAGAAGAGCGAAGACAGGAAGTTAGGAGTGGGGGTTGTGGATGGATGTGGGGGCGGGGGAATTGCAGGGGGAAATAGCAAATATGATTACATTTTAATATATATATATATTTCTCTAAGAATCAAAAGTGGTGGGTCTTGTTTTGAAACATGCTTTGTAATCCATGACACAGAAAAACAATCAGAAAATAGATGTTTATTTTTATGTTACCAGAAGACTTTTTAAAAAATGTATCCATCAATTTCCCCATGCTCATGCATACCAAAATAACTTTCTTTACACACATCTATGTGTTAGACTATTTACACAGAAGGCCTCACTTACATATGGCTGCTCATTCAATAGAAGGGTATATGTCTATATACACACATATATGCTTATAGTTTATAAACTTAAATATATGTATGCATTTAATACCCAGGTGAACTAAGTTGAGCTCCAGTCTTGAAATGATAGAAGCGAGATTCAAAGTCATCTTTCTCAACTTTGACCGCACAGTGACACAACATGTAAACCCCTGGGACTTTGTAAACGTCTGACTCCCAAGTCCCTTACCCAGGGGTTCCCACAAAGTTGGCCTGGTGTATGCTCTGGCATGCAGACCTTCACATGAGTCCCATCAGATTCTAACACACACTGTGGTTGGAGAGCCCTGATTCAAACTATCCCCCCATACCTCTGTTTCTCGCTATACCTGTGTCAAATTTTCACCCATTTAGAACTTAGTTCTGTAGCTCAGAAGTCCCAAATGGGTTTCTTCTGGTCAAAATAAAGATGTCTTCAGGGTTGTGTTCCTTTCCAGGGGTCCTAGAGAGGACCTCAGTTCTTGTTTTTTCATCTTCAAGAGCAGCGGTTCTCAACCTGTGAGCTGAGATCCCTTTGGCGGTCGCATATCAGATGTCCTGTATATCATCACATTATGTTACAATTCTTAACAGTAGCAAAATTACAGTTAAGAAGTAGCAATAAAATCATTTTGTGGTTGTGGTCACCATAACCTGAGGAACTGTCTGAAAGGGTCACAGCATTAAGAAGGTTGGGAACTATCACAATAGTTTCCTGCATTCTCATTGCTTGTGATCCCTCCCGCCATCTTCAAAGCCAACAGCAGTAGGTGGAGTTCCTGGGGGACACCCTCAGATCTTTCCTCTGTCCACTTTCCACATGTAAGGACTCCACCTGTTTGGTCCACAGGCTGCTCTTCCCATTGGAAAGGAACATCAACACCGTATTTTCATCTACTGCCCAATTCCCTTTTGCTATGTAATTAGCAGGTTCGCAGGCTCTAGGGATTCAAACATAGATATATTTAGGGTCCATAATCCCACTTACTCCAAGCAGAATTTTAAATTGAGAAAATAAGCCACAGGAGTTCCCTTTCCTAGCACCTTCTCTCTGTGGGTAAAACCAGAGATCCGAATGCTCTCTTCCGCGAGTCGAGACAGAGCCACTGAATAAAAGCAGCCGCCTTAAACTCTCCTCTTGACTCTCTCTGACTAGTAAGAAGTGAACTGAGAGCTTGTCATTCGCGAGGCTTCTCACAGCTGCTGTCACAGCTCTGGAAACAGAGCCCAGGTGACCAGCTCTCCCAGTCCGTCCCAGGATGAAGCGATATGTGAGCCGCCATATGCTCTGGTGGCTTCCGCCTGACACCGAGCAGGTGTACGGCATCCGGGCCAAGCATCAGGAGAAAGGAGCATTCACGGGGGGGGGGGGGGACCCCTTTCAGTTTGCCAGAGGAAGGCCCAGGAGATAACAGAGGGCTATTACATTTGCCTCTTTCTCCCCCCCCCCCCCCCATCCCAGTCCTTTCTCAAGAAGTTGGTTCTGGTTTTCATTCTGAAAAAATCCAAGGAAATGCTTTGAACATGGTGCTTGTGGTGGCTTACAAATAATTCCCCAAGGTCCCTAACATTCAGAATCCATCAATTATCAACATACAGAAGCTTCCAAATATTTATAATGACAGCCCTATCATTATGCGAGGTTGTTATGATGGAAAGGGGAGGAAAGTCGTGTAACCTCAGTCAAGGTGTATGTCTGGGAGCACGTGTTTCCCATGCAGTAATTTAGGACTCGCGTACCAAGTTTACAAGGTGCTGTCAAATCTAAATGGCAATTTCCTAGTCCTAAAGATCACGGTGCTTATATGTCTTGGCGTATTCTTACGTCTAAATATCTTCAAATGACTTTTCAAATTAAATGTATCCCTTTCGGTGGCAGGTGAGGGGCGAAGAAAAGGAGAAATTATGGGAGGGACCCTCCTTGAACAGCCAGTGAGCTCACAGTGGCTCAGAAAAATTCATCTCAATCAATGTTATTGCCTCAGCTTCCATAAAAATGAATGACTGGAGCCCATAAAATATGTCATCAACTTTTACCAAAAAATAAGCAGTTTAGACCATGTATTTCCATAAAGCAGTGCTGTGCACCATTCATCAAGCCTGTGCATTTTTGGTGTGACCGACTTCATCAGCAGCCTAGGTTCAAATAATGTGTGCCCTCCCCATCGTGCAGTTGAGTGATACAGTCAGTATTCTCCCAGGAACCCAGCAGAAGGACAATCCGTGGACTGTCAGGAAGCAGCAGAGAAAGACCCACTGGGCTTTCTCACGCAGCTGATGTACCATGCGGAGAGGAGCCAGAGGGGCTGGAAGACCCCTGATTGGAAGGTTCAAGTGTGTTCCATCTGTTACCGCCCCAGCCATTTCATTAATGCCGGGAAAAGGCAACAGGGGCGCAGCTGGGGAAAGGTGTCCGCTTGACAGGCTCAGAGCTAGAATCGCCATTCTTCTGACAGGGCCGGGTGTTCACAGGGACCTTGCAACGGTCCATCCACCTTCAACTTCAGGTCGATACATAGTTACTCTCTTGTATGACATGGGGACGCTTGTCAACTCAGTGGATCCGATGTGTTTGCTGTGCCGCGGATCCTCCACATCCTCACTGTGGACCCAAGAGAGCATCCGTCTTACTAAGGGCATTCCTCATTTGGAAAATGGAAATTTAGCAGTCCTGAATGCCAGAGTTATAGTAAGGTGCACCTATGAGCCTTTGGCAAGTAAACTATCTACTATCTCGTTTCTTCTTTCCTCAACTCTATTTGTGTTGCATATGGTTGAAGGCTAGTATAGAGAAAAAAATAGCACCAAGCACCATGCTTCTGATGACCACGAAATGAAACATGCATGCAAACGAGACTCAGACTGGAATCTCGGATGGATTCAATCTGCATGTTTTTTAATAGTGCAGAGGCAGATTGCCTAGATTGGAATTCTAGTGCAGTCTAATCTTGAACGAGTAATTGAGACTCTCAGAGCCTTGGTTACATGAGAGTGATTGTACTGGTTTTGCCTGGCTGTTTTGAGGATGCAGCAAGTTAATGGCTGTGAAGCACCTAGTGTTTGTGTGGATATTTTGGTGGTATTGCCCTCGTCTCATCCCTTGTCCTGAGCTCCTGTTTAGCCAGTTCATGCATTTCTGTGGCCTGTTTGCAGTAAGGAAATGAAAGAATTTCCACCTGGTGTTTGAAATTTGAGACTCTGCCTCTTGGGGAAGTAGAAATGACTCAAAACGTGGTACACAGATGAATCTATGCAAGGCTCTCTTCCATTTTTGTGAATCTAAAGTGGACTTCCTAAGCTGCAAAGAAGAGATCACTGAAGAGAAAAGTAGACATAATAGACAAAGTTGGCAGGTGCCTAGAAAATTGCTCCCCATACATGTGCCAATAACACTGAGCTTTTATGTGCTGATGGTCAGGTATGAAAAAAAATTGTGTGCATCCCAGGTTTATTTGGGGAATAGAGGAACAATAGAAATGTGTGCTTGATCCAAAGTTGAGACTGGGAAGGGCAGAGCAAAAGGAAGCCATGATGCTGTTGTAAATCCAGGTAGGCATAAAATAAATATCCCTGAGGCTGCCACAGACAGAATAATTCCAAATTAACACCTACAAGAAAATCAGACCCGAAGAGTTCTTAAGGACTGGAAAAAGTCAGCTGATTCTTTGAGATGGACTGAAAGGCAAGGGTGACAGGGAAGCATAGCTATTCCAACAGACATGGGCCTAGAGAGATAGCACTGAGTACCAGATGCCCCTGAATCCTAGCTCACTAGGATACAGTAACTCCTCCAAACATGGACATACCTCAGAGAGAAGGAGGTGCAGTCCTCTAGGACCAAGATTCCGCAAGCCTTCATTGCTCAGAACGTTGACAAAAGAACCTAATAGGATTTCAGAGAAGTTATGGAACCCTTTCTCATCTACTCTGGTGTTCTAGACAGACAGAGATCTAAAGGATTGGTGAAAGTATAGCTTTAACTGGCAACTGGATAAACTATTTGCTTTTAACTTATGCTTTTTTCTTAAATTATGTAAAGCCTTCTTATAACCACCTACCTACATGTGGGATTCAAGAATTTTGCCTATTGAAACACATTTTTTAAAACCTGCACTAGGTACCAATTTATAATATGTTATTTATTATGCACTTATTCACCAAATTTCTATCTTCGCTAGTCATTTAGGCAACACACTTCTAGTCTATCAAACCTCTATAGTTCCAATCCACCAAAATACATTATTTTTAACTAAATCATGGACATTATACTATGTCATTAGTTCAATATGTAGCCTTAAAATTAGAATTATTTCAAAGAATATGTCCATAGCATTACCTACTATAAAATGTATAGGCATACCTGGTGACATCAACTATTTGGTCTAGTTAGCATCCAATATTCCTGATTGTCTCAGAAATCGATTTGTCTTCTCAAGTGAGGATCCAAGTCATTTCCATACAAAGCATTTTTTTTTCTGATATTCTTGGCTTTTTTTTCCATTTACAACTTTCTTCTCTCATTTGCCTCACAACAACTTAGTTGTTGAAGAAAGCATCATTTAGTGCTCCCCTGTAGAGATTCTCACAGTTGGATTTTGCTAGTTCCAACTCTATGATAATATGTACTGTGTCTTCTGCCCCCTCAAACTAACAGTTACCTCCAGGATCTTAGCCTGACGCATGCTGATGTCTGTTTTAAAAAAAAAATAAAATAAAAAGATGAGCCAGACATGGTGGTACAAGTCTTTAATCCCAGTACTCAGGAGACAGGCAAGAGTATCCCTATGAGTTTGAGGCGAGGCTGTTCTACTGTGGTAGTTTTCAATGAGAATGTGCCCCATAGGCTTAGATGCTTGAAAACTTGGTCCCAGTTGGTGTTGTTGTTTGGGTGGGTTTAGGAGATAGGAACTTGCTGGAAGAATGTGCCAGCAGGTGCAGATTTGAGGCTTTAAAAGCCACAAGCCTCTTGTAGTTTGCTTTCTCTGCTTTCTGCTTGTACTTCAACAAGTGGGTTTTCAGCCTGCTCTCTTTGCTCCTTGCCGTGAACTTGTAACCCTCTGGAACTACAAGCCCAAATAAACTGTCCTATACGTTGCTTTGGTCATGGTGTTTTATCACAGCGATAGAAAAGTAACTAATAATCTACATATCAAGTTTCTGAATTAGATACTCAGGCTTTTTTTTTGAAAGGATAAAAGATGACATTTCATGATTTCAACAAAGGTTTCTCGGTACACACAATTTTTTTTCTGTGTGATGTCACTAGCCATTAATTATAATTATCTAGATCAACTTATTAAGGTTGTAAAAATGGGCTGCTAATGCCTTCCTCTTTCTCCTGCTGGTTGAATGGTGTTTTTAAGCTGAAACTTCCCCCATGAACTAACTGGTTTCTCTGAAACACCTGGTTCCTTCTGTTTTACACCAGTTTTGAGAAAAGTATTTTACCAAATTTTTAGACTTGAAGTTTTTATTTTCCAGGATGCTTCAAAGGTAGCCAATGACTTTTTTCCTGTTAAAATATCATTATCATACCACTGGTGTCTTAAATATTTTTGTATATGTTGTGCATGCATGTCTTATTTTTTAAATATTCAAATGGCCTTATCTCGGTTCATTATGAATCTAAATACTTCGGTTGTTTCTGATAGCCCTAGCAGGGTTTTTTTTTTCTTTTTTACAGTTTTCTAAGTTTTTTGGATGATAAAAATATTTCCAGATTATGTTGGATATTTTCAAATTTTCATAGGCCTGGAACCAGTTGATTCTTCAAGCAGCCCTGGCATTTCTAGGAGAGAAATCTAAAGAGAATCATTTGGTACTGGTAGCGCTTCTTGTTACTGAGTTGCTTATTTCTGTCTTTCCAGTGTGCCAACTTATATATCATGAATACATACTGATAATTCCAGCTCAAGTTGCAAATTATAGATGCTTTAGTTAGCTTACTTGATTTTGCATCTTTATATGCCATGCTAAATTTTGGGACTTAATGGATGGCACATGTATTATGATAATACTTTATTGCATTATACCATACTAAATATAAAAACATGTATTGCATGCATAGTAACTTCAAAATAATGTCAGTATTATTAGTCACAATATTACCCAAAATAGAACTTAATTTTTCTTTAGTTTTTCTCCATTGAGTATAGAGCACTGAGAATGCCCAGATGCTTTACTTTGCTTTAAACTGTTTAAAAATATTTAACTAACAAATTGATAACAAGTTTCATAAAAAAATGTTTTTAGATTTGTATATGTAAGTTGGAGTGAGCATTTCTAGAGACAAGGAACCTAGAAAGGGCCTTGAGGGGAAGGGCTAAACAGTAGGGAAGAGTAGAACACATCATATAAAGTAGGGGAAAATATTGTAGACTGAAAGGTTTAAATAGAGATGGGGCAGGGTATAAGGAAAAGGAGGAGTTGGGAGGGCTAATCGAAACTAAGACTGTGAAAAAGTTCTATGGACTTTGTAGGTTAATTTCAAAGTTAAATTAAAATGAAATATAAACTTTTAAAAAGACCTTGAACAGAAGTACCCTGTATGGGTGGATAATTGTACTCCCAGAAGCCATGGGTTATTAAATGAAAATCCTAGTGTTTGGGATGGGATACTATTGTAGGATAATGCTTTTGTACACTGTAAAGATTTGTCACTCATATTGGTTTAATAAAACATTGATTAGCCAGCAGCCAGGCAAGAAGTATAGGTGGGGAAACCAGGCTAAGAGATCTCTAGGAAGAGGAACAGCAGGGAGTCAATCACCAATCAGATGCAGAGGAAACAGGATGAGAATGCTTAACAGAGAAAACTTACCAATCCACATGGCTAACACAGACAAGAAATATGGGTTAATGTAAAATATAGGAGTTAATAAGAAGCCTGAGCTAATAGGCCAACCAGTTTTTAATTAATGTAAGCTTCTGTGTGTTTCTTTGGGACTGAACAGCTGCAGAACAGGGTGGGACTGTCACTTGTACTGATCTTTTCAACCAATTCCTCCCCTACTTTATGTTATTCTACAATTATTCTTGTGATCCATTGCATTTACTATAGTTGCTTGCATGAGTAGAACATTATAAACAAGAGTACCTTACCAATGCCTGCATCACTGAGGAATCCCTTTACCCTATGAAACATTCACTGCCTCTAACTCCTTAGGGAGGGGCGGAGGACCTCTGTCAACACAATGTTACTCTTAGCCTTGGTCAGAGATGCTTCTTTTTACATTGGGTGGTAGTGAATACAGAGACTCAACAGGTCACAATGATGAAAACAAGTGACCAGTACTTGCTCAGTCCTAAAAGGAACATTTATATCACCTTCCTCCAGGACTATCAAAGAAGAAGAGGCAGAGCAAATGCAAGAGCTGAAAGATGAGGAGCGGTGCAGACAAACACTGTCTTTTGGGCATGATTTGGTTGTTGCAGGCATTAATTCACAGCAGCTGTAGCTACTAACATGAGATGAGAAGAAAACCTGGCCTTCCTACAACCCATCTCAAGACTCCGCCCCTCCCTAAGGAGTTAGAGGCAGTGAATGTTTCATAGGGTAAAGCGATTCCTCAATGATGCAGCCATTGGTAAGGTACTCTTGTTTATAATGTTCTACTCATGCAAACAACTGTAGTAAATGCAATGGATCACAAGAATAATTGCAGAATAACATAAAGTACAGGAGGAATTTGTTGAAAAAAATCAGTACAAGTGGAAAGGGAATAAGAGAAGATACAGGAGTGAATGTGAGCAAAATACTCCAGATATGGTGTGCTAGCCGAAGATGAGGTCTCCATGGCTGTGTTCTCCCTGTCTCTAGGGCTGCCACTCCCTGACTGGCTCATCTGGGCAAGTCCTACTGTGGGCCTTCTTGGTTTCCCTTAACTTTGCCTATTCCACTGTAAATAGCCTATTCCTTAAACTCACTTCAATTACCCAGCTTGAATGATGCCATCTGCTTCCTGCTGGGAGCCTGACTGATAAAGTTTCCAATCAAGAAAATAATAATGAGATTGTTAGTTGAAGAGGCACGTTTTACCTCAATTCATTCATGCTAAAATCTTAAACTTATGTAAATTTAAATTATTGGAAAGTAAAGTAGCTAGACTGGTAAATTGCCCTCAAACACAAGTCACTCGATGAATTTTGCTTTAACTTCTGTGCCCTCAGCTTTTAAGTAGGGATCAATACAGGAAGTGTCATATGTGATCTTCATTTCTGGATCTTCAATAAATGCTCTGTTGAAAGCAGCATCCATTAGCATGGCCAATGCTGCCAACAGGGTGGCATAGAAAAAAACCAAGATTTGAAGTGAAGCAGAAGAGGCTGGGATTCCTCTGCAATTGACTGGTCACAAGGTATGTCTTTTAGCTCCAATCCATTCCTCTGCAAAAAAGAACAAACATATTTATAGATTTTTTTTAGTAGCAATGCAAAAAGTGACTTTTTCAACTGAAGAGCACCATAAATATTCATGAGTGCTATGAGTATATTAAGTTTGTTTAAAAATTTAGCACAGGTAAAAGGTTTTCTGTACTAAAGAACTGCTGTGCTTTCTTTATTGTGAAGAAAATGAGAACATGACGCTTGTGAGTATCTCTTGCTTTAATTTATGAGAAATGTACATTTAGCTGTAACATGTTACCACTAAGACTATTTCATTGCTACTGTTGGTATATACATTTTTACCTACTGGTACATAATTTTTATTTCAAAGATATTATTGTATACATGTGTATACATGCTTTATGTAAAGCATATGCACATGATTTTTGGAGAAAAAGAGTTTTAAACAAACAAATACAACAATAAACTCTAAGGGAAAAAACTGTTCATAACAGTACATTCTAGATGAAGATTCGTTGTTCTGAAGCTGTCTCCTTCTATTCTATACCGAGCAGTATTTGTAGTGATGGTTCCAGCCTCCAGTATTTACAATGCATTATTTGAAAATCAGCAAGATTCACATATGCTTACCCATAAAAAGGAAAACAATGTTTTTTTATTACGTAGATACAGATGTTCTATGTATATAAATCTAGATGTAGCTCTAGATATACATTTTTATGGTTTGTTGGCACAAGAATAATAGGGAAACGGGGAGGGGAGGGAGTGGAAGGGAAAGAAGAATGGAAGGGTTGGGTGACAGGAGATTATTGACTTCCTGGGGTTCGGTGACAAGTCAACATTGTTTCATGCTCCTTTAATGGAAAAATTAAACACTGTCTCCTATGTCTGCCCAGAATACACTGTCTCCTATGTCTGCCCAGCATTGGTCTTTTATTGCTTCCAGTTCACTGTGTGTCTCTGTTCATGGATATTCTATTTTACCTCTAGCCAAAGCAGAGTTCAGCTTCATTGCTCTGGGCCAATCTTCATGTCTTTCAGACCATTGTCTTTCTATAAGTCAAATGTAGTACTGTGAAACTGTCTCCTAGAAACACCAGTACTTGAGTTAACAACAAAAACACACCTCATCAATTAGAATGAAGTAAAAGTCTTGAACTATGTAACTATCACTTTAATGTAGGCCAAAATGTTTCTAACTAGAGAAAAAGTATAAATGTGTCTAATGTCATAAAGAACAATTGAACAGTCTGGGACAGTATGGAAAGGTAAATTAAACATGCTCTTAGGCTAAACAAAGATCTTGTTTGTGCATGGCCAAGTCTGGCTTACCAGGGAAGGGCTCACTGTGCTGCCTGAGCCATCCTTTGGAAAGACTATTATGCTACAGAAAGCCGCAGTCCATTAGAGGCTCTGTCAGTCAAGTGACTGATTCCTGCAGATATGGCTGGTAAATAAAAAGGCCATTTCTGGTTTCAAACTGGAAGTCATACGCAACCTGTTTCAAGCCCCGGAGTTTTGAGAAAATGAGAAGCTAACTTAATCTACCTCCATGCTAAAAGAAGTGTATGCTTCTCAAAGCCATTCTGTAGGAATTTCTTTGTCCAAGCAGAAATCAGTTCTCAGGAATATCTGAAAACCATTCTAGATTCCTTCACCACTCCATCTGGGGATGGTTTGGAGAATCTTAATAGGGAAACATGGCACTAGTGCCATATTTGAAAGAAAAAAATCTCAATTTCTTTTCATGTATGATGTGGTTGTGTGTGTGGGTATGTGTGTGTTGCAGACACATTCCTCCATTGTTTCACACCTTATTCTTTGAAACAAGACCTCCCACTGAACCTGTCCCCTTGTACCTCTCTGGTCCCACCCTACCCAGTCCCCTGACCAAGGCTGGTGTTACAGGCATGTGCTGCTTGACATGCCTTTTACGTGGGTGCTGGAGAACTGAACTCAGGTTCAGATATTTGTGCAGCAAGCACTTTACTGACTAAACATTCCAGGCCCATACTCTTAATTTCTGAAGGTATTATGAAATCACACCCCTACCCACATTTCTGATTTCTGATCCACTGAAATTTCTCCTTGAACATGACTCTTGAAAACTTTCGTAGACCATGGAAACGTCAAATAATTTGCCCATGAACACAGCCATACCAATCATGTAAATTCAGCCCTTAACCTTAGACTTCGTTTACTAAAACTATGCAGTTGTCTGTGCTCATCTCTTTGTACATTCATCATTCTAGCTTATTGTTGAGACCTTTTCAGAGCGTGGTATGGACATCTACTTCTTCCTAAATACTTCAGCATGCATAGCGTGGAGAGTCTGGTGTTTAAGTGACAGGTATTTCCTTTGACTGTAAAATGTACATAGAATAAAATGCACAAATCCTAACTGTGCTTTTCTTGCTTTTCGACAATGTGTGCATTTGAACACAAGTGCATACTAAGATATAGCACGTTCCTATCACCACTAGCCATGCCTGTTTTCACTCTGCAGTCGCTAGCTTCCCTTAACACTCTGGAAGTAATCCCTACTCTGCTTCTGTTTGTTCTTGAATGGCCTATGGAATCAGGCAGTAATTTTTTTCCCACTAAATATGGTGTTCTGGAAATTGATGCAAATATAAATATGCAATTCTTCCCGCTTTATTCTTGACTAAGTATCGCATTATATGAACATACAAATCTGCTTATCAGTTTTCATAAATAAGGTTGTTGTAAATATTCCTCTGCAAATTGCTTTTCTCTTCAGAAAATTGAGTGGCTGGGTCTTAAGGTGGGTGTGTATACCTTTAGTTTAATGAGAAAATGCAAGGTCATTTTCTCCAAAAGTTCTATTATTTCACTTCCATAAACATTGTATAGGGATTCCACTCGTCCACATCTTCCTTAATTGTTACCAGTCATTGTGGTTGAAGTCATTGCCATGTGGGTACATGATACCTCCCTGCTGTTTTAAATTGTATTGCTCGGTTAATTAGGAATATTGGTAAATTGCTTGTTTGCTTATTGCTCATATAAATATATATGGGCAGCACACACATACACACACACACACACACATATATATGCACAAGTATGTGTGTATGATATCTATTGCTCACATGTTTTTATTAGGTATTTTGTATTCCATAGAGTTTCTTAAATATTCTGGATTCTTTTCTTTGTCAGATACTTGTCCTACAAACATTTTCCCCTGCCTGTCGTGTGCTAGGTCCCTCCAGGAACGATTAATAATGACAGTCAACTTGACAGACTCTCTACTCACCTAGGCAGACCTAAAGGGATTGTCTAGATTAGGTTACTGAGGGTCAAAATACCCACCTGTACTGTGGGTAATACCACTCCATGGGCATGGTGATGGGAAGAGTGAAAACAGAATAAGAAAGTGAGCTGAGAATTAGCATTTAATTCTCTCTGCTTCTGGACTACAGACGCAGTGAGACCAGCTGTCTTAAGAAATGTGACCAGTTCCCCGTCTGATCTCCCTAGCCTGATGGGTTGCACCCTGGGCTGTGAGTGGAGATACGTTCTACTCCCTTAAGTTGCGGGTGTCAGATACTTGGTCAGAGCAATAAGAAAGTAACTTGCACACTTTGCACACGTTTGTAGTATATTTTTGCTCAGTGTGACTAGATCTAAATTCTTCTTGAAGACATTTAACATTAAATATGATTGTAATGATTTTTCTATGTGTGTTTTAACAAATAAAGCTTGCCTGAAGATCACAGTGTGGAGTTAAGCCACTAGTGGTGGCTCACACCTTTAATCATGGGACTCAGGAGACAGAGAAGGAGGGATCTCTGTTAGTTCAAGGCCACCCTGAGCTACAGGAGATTGAATCTGTCTGAAAGAGAAATGGCGTCCACACAAAGATGATCCCAGCACTTAAGAAAGCACACCTTTAATTCCAGCACTAGGGAGTAGGAGACAGGAGTGATATGGCTGGGCAGAGAGGGGAATATAAGGTGGGAGGAGACAGGAGTTCAGTGCAGTCTGAAGAGGCACCTTGGAGATGCAGTCTCAAGCAGGCAATCAGAGGACACAGTCTGAGGACAGGATCGCCCGTTAGGGCTGAGGATTTGGTAGAGGGAAAAGGTCTCTCTAGTGACTGACTGCACTGCTTCTCTGATCTCCCAGTTTTCACACCCTAATATCTGACTTAGATATTATTAAGAACAATTAGAATTCGTGCTACATATGATAATGCCTGTAGGCTTGGCAGCCTTTACCAAAGAGGACATTATTTCTTTTTTCCAATTTGAGGCAAGAGGGCTTTTTCTTCCTTTAATCATTAATGGGTAATGGATTTTAATTTTTGTTTACAATCATTATAAAGATTGTCTTGTCTTTCATTATGTAAATGCGAGAAATTATACTACTTGTGTTTCAGTCTTGAAGCCAACCAACCATAAATCTCCAGGCTAATCCTCAGTTGATGTAGGGTGTTACATATTTTTTACACCTTATAGAACTAAATGTATTGATATTTTATAAAGTAGTTTTTGTTTAATGCCCATGAGAATAACTGATGCCAACTTTTAAAGTTAAAGTTAGTCACAAAAAACTAATAAATGTTTTCTTCTCTACAAAAAAACTAATAAAAGTTCAATTTTTATAGAAATAGGCAAATGCAGCTATTTTATTTTTCTGTAAGTTTTCTTTTTTAAGGGAATAACCCACTTCACTTCAGCCAAATATGTTAGCATAACATTGTTGTTATTATACTCTCTTCTTATCCGCTCAGTGTCTCTCCAGCATACTGTGTTCCTTCTTTCTTTGTTACTAATGTTAGTAGTTTAACTTTTATTTTCTTTATCAGTCTAACTACAGGCTATTAATTTTTATATTCTTCCAACAATAAATTTTCCCTTCATTAATTTAACATATTGTTTGCTTCCTAATTCACTGAGTTCTACTCTCTTCCTTTCTAGCTTCTTTGAACATTAATTACTTGCATATGGCATTAGGTTTGGTTTACTGACATTGACATGTAAAGTTAGAAACCTCGCCTGCATACTGCCTTTGGCCCATCACAACTTTTACTATACCGTGTTTTTCATTGTCATTTAAATAAAAATATTTCTGAATCAACTTTGCAATCCCGCCCTTAATTTATAGATTATTTACTAGTGCATGGAGAGGTTTTGAACCCTTAGATTGTCATAGTATAAATGAATCATGCATGATTCATCTGCTGAGCTAGACTTAACTACAGTTCTCGGAATTTCCTTTCTTGTATATTTTTTGACGTGATAGGCGAGGAACATTCTTGAGGAGATGAGGAGGCTGTAATGAAAGCAACCCTGTTTTGCAGCTTGCATGGAGGCTGCTGATGTGCTGATGGACTTCATTGGCCTGAAGCAATGGCTGGACCCGCAATGGCTCTATCATTGTTTGGATTCTCCTTCAGCTTTTCTGACTCATAGGTCAGTGAGTGCATTTAGTTCAGGGATGAAATAGCAGTTTGGGCACTAAGTATCTAGGTCAATGGTAAAACACACGCTTAGCATTCACGGTGTCCTGGACATAGCCACCAGTTTAATACAATGAAATCTTGGCTTCTATAAGACAATGTCATCACTAGATCAGAGGCAC
Organism: Microtus pennsylvanicus; assembly: GCF_037038515.1. Lineage (NCBI taxonomy): Eukaryota > Metazoa > Chordata > Mammalia > Rodentia > Cricetidae > Microtus > Microtus pennsylvanicus. The sequence continues at coordinate 133,030,688 of NC_134581.1, forward strand.
CAAGAATGGATACAGGGACTCATTTGTCAGCATATAGGGCTTCAGCTTGCTTGTGGTCCTCCTAACTGAGACTTCAACGGCCAACATCAGTCACAGAGACAACAACCTTACAGAAATATTTGTGTAACTCCCACAATCATCTAAGCTGTTTGTTTCTGAGATACAGTTATGTATATGCCTATATAAGTACACATGTGTGTGCTTATATTTTTATATACATATGTATGCATATATTTGTATGTGTGTATCTACTATTTGAACCTTGAAAAATAACATATGTATACACCATTGCTAATAATTTTACATTGAATTCCATTATTATGAGGTAATAAATTTATATGGTATTCTTTTAAAATTTATCAAAACATTTGACAGATTGATATTTGATTATTTTTGTGACTGTACCATTAACTATAGAAAGATCATATCTTATTAATCAAATATTCAGTATTCTCTTTCATAAGCATTAAATAGGTCAAAATACTTGGTAGCACTATTCAGATCATTTATATCTTCATTGTATTTTTTATTGTATAGTTTTTCAGTTAGTTTCCCATTTAATAGTGTGGAAACCTGCAACTATGTAGACTTGTATATTCGACACCAAATTATCTTAAATTTTGCTTTGATATTTTGAAATTTTGTTGCTTGACAAACATGTATAGGTGATATTTATGCCTGTTAGCTACCTAATAGTAATATATATGATTGAAAGGGGGCGAGAAAGTGGAATGGCTTACAGTCCCATCTTTCTCCTGTAGCTGATCCCGAATGCAGTAGACTTTGGTTCCATTGGGACAGTGATAATTGTGCAGGCCTGTGATGGCTTGCTCCTTGTGTGAACTTGATCGGTGTGCAGCACTCAGATATTCAGATAAACATTTCTATTATTCACTGCTTTTTAGCTTTGCAAACTGTGGGGTTATACAGCCTTATGTTGTGTAACAGAATGTGGAGGTCACCAAAATTCGATAACAACGAAAGATTTCTGGTTGCACAACTGCCATCAATTAAGTCAAAATCAATTGTGTGATGAATCGGAGATGTTTCTGGGAGTGTGGTGCTCACCTGTGCTGCGTCCCATCGCTCCACTTAGGCCGTGATTCCAGACACGCATGCGCACTTCATGCTGTGCATGGCATCATGCCATGCTGTGCCTACAAGGCTTGAAATGCCTCAGCTAAGATTCCAGACTATTGTATGCTATGAAACGCAATGTTCTCATGGCATACATAGTTTTCTGCTCTTTATGGAAATGCAGTGACTTAAATAGAGGACACAAATATTTTTCAATATGCATGTTCAATTTGCAAGTATCAAATCAGCATTTCTTTGAGTTTTATTGTGTCGGTTTGATCTTTAGAATTGCCATTTGAGTAGTCAACTTGTGTTTCATAAAAAAAAAAAAAATTTAAGTGAATTTTGGCTGGAGATTGGGAAAGAATTTCTAACAATTTTAGAAACATCCCTAAAACATAAGTCTGTCATTTTGTAGTAGTATTCATGTGGAATGGTGTTATATACATTGATTATAAAATCAAAACACTGAAAAACTCTGAAAACCACTAAAGACATCACAGTATTAAACACTCTTCCAATATTTAATTCTTTAGGCAAAAACAAATATGCATATCTCACCAGTATGCAAATTTGCCTTCATCTTTAATAAATATATGTATACCAAAAAATTAACTTAAAATAAATTTTGTTATGAGTTGTTAGTCATGAATGTTTGGTTTGTCTAAGCTATTTGATGTAGCTATATACGCAGCATCGTGTAAAAACTTCTCAGACATCAAAAAGGCTGTGAGTCGGGAAAGTTTAAGAACTGCTCACCTAGTTGGTGTTGTAATAATGCTTTCTAGATGTTCTGAAAATCTGCAGTCAGCTGATGCTGGGTAAAGGAGATTATTATTAATAATCTGGTGGGCCTCACCCAATCAGGTCAAAGGAATTTAAAGCAAGACAGAAGTTTCTCTAAATACTTCCTCCCTATAGATTGGACCTTCAGGGTCCTATCCCTAACCCCCTACTTTGCGAGCCTATTCTAGAAATTTGTCAACACCTTTATAGTCAGGGTTAGAAAGAGTATAGAGGAGGTCGCTGTCTTCATCAGTTGTAGACCCTGGATGGGAACTTTCAGGGCAGGTTGCATTAGAACTTGATATGATTTAGAGGTTGGAAATAAGTTTCCAGACAGAAATGATTGAAGCAAAATTTAAAACTAAAGACTAAACTATGGGATGGCGAAAATCCTATTGTGTTGAAGGAAAACACTAGAATGTGCCTGGAACAGTAGAGTAGGATTTAAAATGGCAAGAGATGGGAACAGAATAGCAGAAAATAAAGTCTGATCACAAGGTCGCCTTGAAGTCTCAATACAAATCTTTCATTTGTCTCTGGGTTATCAGGAAATCCTAGAATTTTAAACAAGGTGGTATTAGAATAAAAACTGTGCACATTGGTGATTTATATAATTTTGAAATTCCCTCTGTATAAAAAGCAAAGAGTTTGAAAGGACAACAAGCAGGGTTATCAGTGTGAGATCACTGTGCTCACCACGGTGTGCAAGCTTGCAGTTTGTCTGAATTTGTGACCTCTACATTCAGTCTCGAGCCCCTTGACCAGTCTGATCTTCAGCTAAAGGCTGCATTCTCCATCTGTTAGAAATACATGGCAACAGGTTGATCCCAGAGCAGCTGAGAAGACTGGAAGAACGCTATTCAGGTGAAGTTCAAAACGCAAGCGGAGACAGCTGGAGTACAGAGGTCACAGCGGTAGGTCTGAGCAAAACAATTCCAGCATTTGGACAGGTCAAGGCATCAGAGATAATGATGTTGGAGACCGAGTCACACTAGCACAAACTCTGTGACTAAAATAAAGGCAGTTCACCCTCTGCCCTCCATCACAAGCTCAGCTCATCACGGTGAGAGCAGCATTCTGGGGTGTGCATCTGCAGTCAGAATTTCTAAGTTGTACTTTGGCTTTTATAAAGAAAGATGTAGAGCTCCCAGAGTTTCTCGTTATTCTTGCATTGCTCATCATCTGGAACATTCTAGATGATATCCAAATCCTGGTAGAAATTCTACCTGTAGATGAGTTAGGGTGAAGAAGAACACACACTCTTCTAAATTGCAGGCAGTTTTATCACCCGAATGAGAGTTAGGGTGAAGGACACAACAGGAATAGTCTGGACATGGGCTACAATGGGAGGAAAGAAAAGAACTTTAAACCAGAGGGATTAGGTCCAAGTATTGCTACCCAATGAAAGAAATAAAGGAGGTATCAACTTTTAGTTTAAGTACGAATGAAAATTTTCTTCTCTCTAAAAACAATGCACTCTAACAGGGACTCAGAGCAGATCTGCCTTAGTAGGTCAGTAGCAATCATCAAAATACATTTATTTTAGGTAATAAGCCCACATAGAAATTAATAGATAAGACAGCCAAAAGCTAAGTGAAGTTTAAATGAAGACTGAAACGGAGCTTGACTTCTGTGGCTAAATGGCAAGGGAGGAGATTACTAAGCACACGAAGGAAAGAAGGATGTTGACGATGCCAGCAGGGAATTGGTGAACTTAAAACCTCTGGGTCATCCCACGCTCCTCTGTCAGTATTTAGACTCTTGGTTGAGTCATTGACCTTGAACAGATAACCCTGTACCAGTCACTAGCACACAGCACCAGAAGACGAACATTGCCAGGCTCAAGGGCCAGCACTCTGTGTCCCTGTTCCCTGTGATTGCAGCCAGCACACTTTCCGCCTTTTTGTGGTTACAAAACACAAAGCCCCATATTCACCTCCCAAAGCGCCATATTTGTCTCCCCTTTCTCCCATCTGCCTCTCCTTTCTGTGCAAATTCCCTGGGTCCTAATTCCAGTCCCAATCTTACTCTTAGCCTGTGCTTCAAATGTTCCCAGTAAGATCTGTGGAACCATTTGTCATAAACAAACCCTCCTATGTTAATTATACATATTAATTACATAATATATATAGATATAAATTCTATCATATGCTCCCCCAAGACATGATTTTCTGCTTAACCTTCTCAAATGGAAGCTTCTCATTTTGTACATGGTTTCCTGTGTAGCGTCAGGAAGCAGGCTTAGTGTTCCCTCTGGTTTTCAGTGCTGCCTCTCCATTGTTGTTCCCCTCTCCTCTAGTGAAGTCCCTTATTCCTACAGTGTCTATACTGACCATGGCTGTCGCCAGCTGGATTCATTGTGACTCCTCTTCATATACCGGGTGTTCTAAACCCTCATCAGCTCCTATGTCATGAGCAGAGTGATGTTCATTTTCGTGACCCACTTCAATCATTATCAGCTCCCATAATTTTCACCTTCCCAGCCACATGGGAGCCAGTCAACAGGAAACAGCTTCTTCTGTGGTTTTTCTTGTTCCCATGAAAGGCAACTCCACCTCCAGATTTCAAACCCATGGATTTATCCTTGGTGCCTGTATCTTGTGCTCCCTAACTTATTGGCTTAATTAGGGATTCTATTTCTGTGATAAAAATGCTGTGACCGAAAGCAACTTGGGAAGGTTTATTTGGCTTACATTTCTGCATCACAGTCCATGATTGAGAAAAGTCAGGACAGGAACTCAAGGCAGGAACCTGGAGGCAGGAACAGAAGCAGAAGTTGTGGAGAAAAAGTTTACTGGCTTGCTCCTCATAATTTGCTCGGTCTGCTTTCTTTGAGCACTCAGGACCTCCCTCATCAATCCATCAATCAAGCAAATGCCTCACATGCTTGCCTATTGGGCAATCTGGAGGGGGCATTTTCTCAACTAAGGTTCTCTTTTCCCAAATGACTATAGTTTTGTCAAGATCACACAGAACGAGTCAGCATAACCATTCATCTGAAAAAATGCTATCAGCCTTGTTTGTCTTCTGGATCCCCAAATCCAACCACCACGAGGAAAATTCCAGCATCTACTAGTTAGGTCTTGGCTAATATCCCCATCACTGCTACATTGATGCGAAAGTCTGTCTCCTGTGAGGAGCTGGGATGGTCTTCTCAAAACACTCAGGTCTCTTCACTTGTGTTCTTTAAACTCTCCAGTGGATTCCTTCTCCTTTGTAATAGAAGTCAACATGTCCCAGGAGTTTACAGTGAAGACCTATGATCTAGCTGATCTATTTTGTCTCCTATTAGTCTCTCCCTCTACTGCAGCCACTCCGCCTGTGGTCTTGTTATTCAACATTCTAGCCAGACTCCTACCTGAGTGTCTCTGCATCTGCTATGAATTTCTACCTTCAGTGGTTTCCCCTCAGAAGTCAGACAGTTTCCATCCTTCCCCCTTTTATGGTTTACTCCAAAATCCCTGCCTCAGTGAGACTCTTCCTCCTATCTATTTTCCCACCAAGACTTCCCAGTCTTTATCTTTGCTGCATTTTTTTCTTCATAGCCCTCCTCTCCATCTGGCATATGTATTTTACTTATTAAACATTGTTCCCAGGAGAATGCTAATTATCACAGAGGCAGGTTCTGTTTTGTTTCGGTACCCCTAATGCCCACAGCACCTAAAACGGAGAAGACACAAATCAAACACTTATTTAACGAATGTGTCCTCGGAGGATAAGATGGAACACAGCATTCGGCGCTCACAGTGAATGGCAAATGTTCAACAGACATTCACGCATGTCTTCATTCATGCTTTCTCGCAATTGTTTGGGACCTCAGGTTTTTATGGGAAGATATGCAGATTCAAAGGAATTCATCTTAATTTACGGCAAAGAAAGAGTTGTTTATATCATTAAAGGCTGTTTCAGATATCCTTGCATATGTCTAATAATTAAATATTTGATGCTTATATGTGCCTTCAAGACATGTGGACATGGTAGTAGAGATAAGCTAGAAATTCACATTTACAGATTTAATAGAACTCAGGGAGGAAACTGGTGAGCTTCCTCTGTTTGAAGACAAAACATACCTAGCTAGCTCAGATTCAGCCGACATTTGACTAGCTGTGTTCCTTAGAGGCAGGAAATTGTAGGTTTTCATAGTTTTCTGTCTAGAACCTAGGGAAATGATACATCCCTTCTTGAACTATTATATATATATATATATATATCCCAGAGCTCAGCTAATAGAAGTTAGCAATGCAAGTCAGTTTCCACTAACCAAAAATCTAGTCCTGTTTCTGCTTTAGCCATAAACAAGGAAAGTGACATAGTCCCTTGGGCCCCTCATGTGAGTAAGTGTGTGTGTGTGTGTGTGTGTGTGTGCGTGCATGTGTGTGTTTGTCTGTTTGTGTTTTCCTCCCTGTGAAGTAAAAATATCTGCCATATGATGAGAGTTTATTTTGGGCCAGATGCTAATTCTCTCTTGATGTGTATAATAATCAGAGAAGGTGCATCTTTCTTTTAAACACAGAAACTAAGGGCCAGGCTGTTAAACTTGCATATCATTAGCTACTGGCTGAGCCCAGGCCTTGACCCATCATGGTAAGGGAGCCGGAACCATCTAGAAGACTTGCCTGGCTATTCCGAACATAGATTGGTACTTGGTTTCCTGGTTTATTTCCATGGAGACAATAAACACCTGTAAGTAGAAACTCAGAAAGATGGATCCTTGTCCTGGTGGAGCCATGATCATTACACATGGTAGGAATGAAGAGACCTGAGTGATTCATCAGAAGTCAGGGTTGCTATTTCCCTGCTTTGCACTAAAACCATGGCTCCGCAGGTCACACCAGAGTAATATCTGGGCATCAGCATATCCCTCCAGTGTAAAGCCTTTCAGGACATGGTCTCTGGACCAACCAAACATGACTAACCCTTACCTACCAACCTGAAGACTAAACCTAAGAATAATGTGTAGATGATCACATCCTTTATGAATCTGTTTAAATACAAAAGATTCTAGTTTAGTTCAGTTTTTTGGACAGATGGTTTACAGAGTACACCAGCTATTAAGAACAATAAGCACAGCAATAGCATATACGAAGACAACTAGGTTCCAAAATGCTTTTCCTCACTTCTTTATTCTCACAGTCAGTCTTCAAAGGTGGGTCTGATGGTCTTCCTTTCACACTTGAGTGTACCAGGGCTCAGAGAGGTTGTGCGCTTTCCTCCAGAGCACACAGGACACTGTATGTTTGTTGCTGGTTGCATGCTTTGGGCCATGTGATCTATTGAACTCGTCACTTACATTTTTAAAAATAATTGTCAGAGTGATCTTCCAGCAAGAGAAAACTGTGCTGCATATATTTTATATGCAAAAATGTGATCTTTGGCCTTCCTAAGGCTGATTAATTGCAAAGAACTGAAGCCCAAACTAGCACAGACCTGTCCTGTGTTGCCTTGGGTGGAGCAGTCTGTGGCTGGACAATCCTTACTTTCGCGTCTGACTTCACAGGCAATAGATACCTGAAAGCCAATGATTTTTCCCCCCTGGAATTGGCCCCTTGGTTGTTCCTCCTTAGTTGGAACTGCCATTTGGAACGTTAAATGCCACCTTTTCTTCAGTCAGTCTAAATGGATGCCCACTAGTGCCTTTTCTTTAAATAAATGCCCTAATTTCCCCTTGTTCTAGTTCATCTATGCCATAATGACATCCTCCTAAATACAATTGGCATTATATCATTCCAGTTCAAGACAACAAATGGCCCCAGTTTCCAACTCTATGAACTGTAACTTTGCAGTCTGTTCTTTTGCCTAACCATCTCAACAGAGAATCTACTTCTTCTAAACACTATCTTTATTAATAAGTTCCTTCTCCCACAAAAGTCTCCTGTCACCGTCCCGTGTATAATCACCTGTCTAGATGCAAGCCAGGGACTCTAGTGACTAATGATATTATTTATTTATTTAATTGTTTTGGCATTATAGGCTTCTTATAATTATACAAAACCGAGGGAAAACCCTAAAAAACAATAATAAAATTTAGTAACAATTTGTTATAAGGAAAGATAGCTTGATACATATAAGTATAAAAGCACCACAAAATAGAAGTTAAATACAAGATAACTATAAATTATGTGCCTGTGTGTATTCTGTCACACATATTCCAAAGTTAAAACACACTTAATTTTTTTCTCCATTTTTTGATGGTTTGATGAATATTTCATTAGTGATCAGCATCTGTCAGAACATAAGGACGTGGTCTCTAACTCCCCTGTGCCACTTATTCTCGGGATCAGGAGCATACTGCTTCTATCTTGCATTGTTTCTTACTTTGTGGTCTTGTCTTTATTTTATTTTCTTTTTTTGAATGAGTTCCTCCAGAGGCTGCATCTTGTCCTTCCTCTGCATTCCCTGCACACCGTAAGGAGGCCAGAATTACTCACAGGACAGAAGACAACATGGGTGAATTCTTATATAATCAAAACAACCTGAAATATTACAGGCAATGCATTTTGCGGGAACATTCACCTCTTGGAGAAAATAAGAGTAGCCCAATTTCTTCAGTACTAGCTCCGTGGAATGCAGTCCTCCAACCTGACCCTTTAGGGATCCCGACTTCACAGAGAACGGAGCACAGGGCCTGCTGATCACCTAGAACCCCCTCACTTATCTTCCTGGCAAATCATGCCTGTCACCAGTCCCACCATCTCTTAGGGAAGGCAGGCAAGATTGTCTTAAATGAAGCTCATCAAACCATGGCATAGCGCTAACCTCGGTAATCAGCTTGTATTCTCTGGATGGAACAAGCAGCTCTATTTCCAAGAAAGTATTGAGTCTCTCTCTCTCTCTGCATGGTAAGAAAGGCATTCAGCTAAAGAATAACACATCACGCAGAGCTCCTAGGAGTGTGTGAGAGCCCACAGATGAGCTCAGCCAGCTAAACATGTAATGACATTATCTTTGCAAAGTTTTCTGCCTTTGACGGCAGTCAGCACTTCCCCTCACCAAAAGCTTCATGTCAGGGTCATGATGCCTGGGAGCCTGTTGAACACTCACTATTTCTGTCTTCCTCTTTGCCCTCTGATGCTGTGTGTTTGGTGGGTACTCCAGTTTATGCCCTTTCCACATTTGCTTGCTCCTTTAAAAAAGTAGAATTGTATTAAGATGTGTTAACAGTACTGAACAATGGGTTTCATTGTGACATTGCCAGACTGTATACAAAGTATTTTGATCATGCGGGTCCTGCTTTACCCTCCCTTGCTGCCCTTCCCACTTCTGAAGTTCCCTTTCCTCTTCCCAACTACTTTCTCTTCTATTCCAGGTCTTATATTTGACTTCTGTGAATCGGTGGGATTCATTAGGGTTACTCACAGAACTGGGAGCGGTTTTCACTGGAGCGTGGACATCTCATCACTGACTAAGATACTTAAGAAAATGTCTCTCCCTCCTCCAACAAACATTGGCTACTCACAGACCACAGCAGACCTCATAATTGCTCCCTCACTCTGTGATGTGGTGATGATGGCCCCAAGTACATGTGGGTTCAATGCAGGTAATCACAGCGGCTATGAGCTCAAGGGTGGCCATGGCATTCCATTTCTTGAGCCTCGGGTGGAGGGTGTGTGCTTATAAATATCTCCTTTTAGGCTGAACACTATATAGCCATTTATTCTCAGCACTTTGACCAGTTAGGAATCTCTTCATTAACCAATGCCCTCTACAAAACGACTTCTTTGTCCAGCCCCCCTCGTGAATGACCTCAGAGTCATTCTCAAGTCTTTGCCTACTAGTGATATTTCCTTCTAGCTGTAACATGCCTGCTTGCACCTTCATTCACACCCTGCTTCGGCTCTTCTGCTGGGCTTGCAGGGATAGATGAGAAGAGCATACATATAAGCTAAGCACATGGCAAAGATTATCTGATCTAACCTTCATAACAGCCAGAACAGGGTTTTTATCAACTCCGTGTAACAGATAAGTAAACTGGAACCTTCAGCAAAGCCAAGTATTTGTCTTATGAAGCATCTATAGTAAGACAGAAGTGGACTTCATGCCCAATTTGTGGGGCTTTGGATATTCTATTCTTTCCCTAGACCTTGGTGTTGTATTACATAGTTAGTTATTTTCAAATACATAGAAGACACGAGCTTGGAAAACAAAGGAGCCTCAAATCTCCTTCTCTTAGCTATCCCCAGATGCCAAGCCCAGGAAGATCAATGGGCCTGCCTGTGAAAAGGCTCCAGGAAGAACAATTGTCTTCAAAATTGTTCCAGGCAGGAACTAGTTTAGATTCACTGCACGTTGAAATCACACATGGCAGCAAGACTTTAGTTACAACCTGAGTGACGCAAGGTCTAGGCTAGATTGTACTCAGCTGACACCATAGGAGAGCAGTTGTACAAAGGAGAGGAGGCCACCAATGAAAGCTTACAGCCCAGTGCCTGGCCCCCAGCAGCAACCTCAAACACATTCCCTTAACTTCCGCCATTCAGATATAGTCACTCGCCCAGAACCCATGCTGTGAGCTCTTCTAGCCCTATGAAGTCAGTTCCCGGGTGGACAGAAAAGGGTGATGTCTAAGAGACGGGATGAGCTAGCATCTGTGGGACGGTTGCAAGATGGACCAGAGAGCGGCATGACTCTTGCCCTCTGAGCCACACCCCACTGCAGCGCAAGAGCGCAAAGAAAAACACAGGCAGCTCCTAGTGAGAACCGTTTGTTACAATTGCTCTCCATAAAGCATTTGTTTCCACAGCAGAGTGCAGGGGAGGCCCGGGAACTGAGGAGAAACAGCTCACCCTGGGATTTACAGTTCCGTGTCTCTTACATATGTCTTTCAGTCAGAGGCCAAACAGATTCATGTTTTCCTCTAGCACAAACTGCCTTTGTTCCTTTTCCCTGAGACCCAGAAACTGTCAGGCTCTCTACTGTCTGAGATAGCTGACTATTCCCCATGAAACCTCTTGAAGGAGAACGCCGCTCGCTCCATCAGACAAATTCCCGAAGACAAGGGATGTGAGGAATTGGGAGCAGGCATAGGGGGCACTTAAGAACTTGACTGGTGGATGCGGCTTCAAGAGGAGAGCTGAAATAGGCAGTCATTGAGTCTTATTTTAATATTGCTGGCCCGTAGCTGTGGGAAGTACCCATTGGCTAAGTGGCAGGCACCTGCTTCTGCCATGTCTCCAAAACAACGGCGTCTTTCGAAGTGAGAAGTGCAGGGTTTAGGAAGGAGACACAACATATTGTTGGGAGAAAGATGAGTGTGGACGGGAGCGGAGGAACAGCCATCAGGAGTGTCATAAGGGCAGGAGTTGGAATGTAGTACTGGAGGACAAGTCGTGACTCGGTTCTCCCACAGTGGAATGACCTTGGACAAATCACGTGGCCACTCTGAACCTTGGCTCCACAGTCTCCCTCTATGAAACCAAGCAGAATAATACCGGTGGGAGGACATTTATGGGAGTTACTGTACACAGAGTTTTAAATCTCATAAAAATTCAACAGCCCAAACTTAGTAACGTATTTGTCTTATGCAAACTTGGATTCCGAACACAAAGCTCACAGCACCAAGGACCTTTTTGCGTTAGGAAAACAGTCTTTCTGCCTCAGAAGCTTCTGGTTATCAAACCATTGAGGGGAGCAGGTGGTACCCTCTAGCTAACAGGGCATTTTGAGAGACAACCCTCAGGGTTTGTCCATTAAGTTGATTTCTTCCTATTCTGACTGGGGAGCATGCAGAAGAAAAAAAAAGAAAAAAGAAAAACAAATTATCCAAATAAGAGGCAGATTATGTTTCATGATCTCTGAAGCTGGTTTCCTGTGGAACTCGCTCTGAAGACCAGATTGAACTCAGAGGTCTACTGTGACTGCCTTCCCGGTGCTGAGATTAAAGGTGTGTACCATCAAGACCGGCCTGAAACTTTTCTTTAATTCCTTTTCACTAGTTGGAAGCTTTGCTGGGTGGGATCTTGCCCTGAGGTCACCACTCCTTTTGTTCCATTTAACAGCAGGCTTTTCTTTAATCTGTTTACCTCCTTCAACCCAGAATTTGGTTACATTCTACTTCTTCGTGCCCTTTTCTCCTCAAACTGTACATTTTTTATTTGTCCCTACTCACCTTGCTCCTTTTTTATTATAGATCTGCATCAGAATAAACACTAGTAACGATAGAACAGAGTCTCTACTAGGTTATTTTGAGATTTCCTCTGCGAACACAATCAATCCAAAACTCTTCGCTTTGCTCTCAGTTAGACCTTTTAGACATGGTCAAAGAGCAATCCATTCTTCTCCAAAGGATCACAAGAATGGTCTCTAGGTCACATAAAAAGATTTTTCTTCTCTGAAGCCTCTTAAGCATTCCTCCACATTTCAAATCACCCTCAGCACCACTGTCTTTAGGCTTCTTCCACTAGTATGGTTCATTAAGTCAACTTAAAGTGTTCAACTGCTTTCCTAATCCAAAATCCTAAAGTCCACCTTCCTCAGAGCAAAAGCATGGTCTGGACTATCACAGCAATGCCCCAGGACCTGGGAGCAACTTTTGTCTTAGTTAGGGTTTCTATAGCTCTGTTTTAAATTCTTTAAATTAAATTAATTAAATGGCCTGCCTTGCCAATTTGTGGTAGGAGTCAAATAAATGATACAAACAACAACATTAAAAAAAAAAGAAAAAGGCCATTGAAACAGAAGAGAAGAGTAAGGGATGGCTTAAATTGGGTATAGTAAATTCATGAAGCAAAATCTCATAAAATGACTAAGTAATAGGAAAAGGAATGAGTAGACCAACATAAACCAGAGAGTGAGGGGTCCATTCATGAGCTGCAAAAATCAATCTTCAGAGGGCATAGAATCCATCTGGTTTTCTTGTGGGAATTCAGAACTGTCCAGCACCTGAACATGTACAGAGTATCCTGTTAGCATGATCCGGGTTCAAAGATGGTCTTTGCTTTGGGGAAAAATGAAGCAAGATCCTATAGAAAGAACATAGAGCCTGGAGAGATGGCTCAGTTGTTATGAGAATTTACTGCTCTTTTAGGGAATCTGAGTTCAATTCCCAGAACCTAAGTCATGTGGTTTTCTAGCACTTGTAACTTTATTTCCAAGACAATCTGATGGCATAGTCTCTTCTCCACAGACAGTCAAACAGACACACACACACACACCTGTACACATATAAAGGCATATAAATAAAAATAAATCTTTTAAATTTCTAAACAAACCTATAAAATCCTAAACTAATTGAAGTTCTTCACAAGTAGATGGTAGAGCTTAGGGAGTGGTGCATACTTCTCCCAACAGAAACCAGAGAAGGAAAACTTGCCCAGTGTGATTAATATTGATTTTGTATCACTTTAATGAACTCTTGAATACTTTGACTCTTCCCAATTATCAGAGCAGTTTCATTTTTCACCCATGACACTCTCATTCTAGGTGAATAATATGGTAAAGGGTGTTCACCACTATTTGTTCATTTCATTGGTTTTCTTCATCTCTTCCATTTGAATTTTATTGGGACAGTTGACACCAGGTCATTATTTCTCCTTGGGATAGTCTACACCAGGTCATTATTCCTCCTTGGGATAGTCTATACCAGGTCATTATTCCTCCTTGGGATAGTCTACACCTGGTCATTATTCCTCCTTGGGATAGTCTACACCAGGTCACTATTCCTCCTTGGGATACTCTACACCAGGTCACTATTCCTCCACAGATGTTGAGCACTGCTCACCTTGGAACTCTGTGTCTTTTTTCTTGTGCCTAGGAGTAGCACTATTAGGGGGTGTGGCCTTGTTGGAGGAAGTGTGTCACTGTGGGGGTTGGATTTGAGGTCTTTTTCTCAAGCATCACTTAGTGTGGCAGTCAGTTGACTTCCTGTTGCCTGCAAGATGGAGCACTAAGCTCTAGCACCACATCTGCCTGCAGTCCACCGTACTTCCTGCCATGTTGATAATGGACTTAATCTCTAAAACTCTAAGTGAACCACCCCAATTAAATGTTTCTTTATGAGTTGTTGTGATCAAATTGTCTCTTTATAGCAATAAAAAAGCCCTAAGATACACACATATATGTATGTATGTATAAATATATATATAATGTATATATATATATATATCCACACATGAGACCTACATGCATACATATTCACTAATATGTACTTGCACTGACAGAGATATAAGGCCAAGATTGTTTATAAAACTGATTGATTTGAGTCTCCTCACTTTGGAGTTTCAAAAGTATCTTTTTTTTATTTTTATTTTTTAAAAGAACTCTCATTAAAAGCTCCTCTGTCAAAGCAAAGATTATTTGTGAATGCAATGAGCAAAAATGATGAAACTGAGAGTTTAGACACAGGACAGAAAAAATAAAATATGTACATTGTTAATGTTAGAAATGGGTGAGTAGGGACTAAGGAAGACAACAAAGTGGAGAGGCAAATTCTATGAGGAGAGACACAAGGCTAGCCAAAAAGATTCTTGGTGTAGGAGGCCCTTTTGTATTTGCGTTGCTTTCATTGGTTATTAAAGAAAGCAGAGACAAGCAGACACCATGAATCTCTGGTTTGAGACGGACGTAGGTTAGAATCTTGCTGGTAAGCCACAGTCACTTGGTGATACACAGATTTAATAGAAATGGGTTAATCAAGATGTGAGAGTTAGCCAAGAAGAGGCTAGATATAATAGGCCAGGCAGTAATTTAATTAATACAGTTCTGTGTAATTATTTTGGGGGTTAAGCTAGTCAGGCGGCGGGATGTGGCCCGCTCCTCCTCCTACAGATTCTGACCAATAAGATTGTGTTGGAAGAGAGTGGAAGTCTAGCATTAAGAGAGTGGACTGTCGTGATATTAATGCAGTAGGGCTCCCTACAACAGTTTTTGCTGTGGTCAGTACGATTGCAATGTTCAGCGGACGTTAGGCTTTTCTTGGAGCTGTACCTTCAACAGAAAACAGAGTACATGCTTACTAAAATGGCTATCGTTTTGTGAAGCAGATGGAGTGAGTGGGGGCACAGTAGCCGAGAATTCCAGGTTAGGTTTCTCCATAATCATCTCACTTTAGCATTCTCCTCAGTTTATCCATCAAGAGAGATTAAGAGTAGAAACATGTCCCATCCAGGAAACGCATGGAGACTAAATAGCCCACCACCATCTGTCCCTGATTAGGCGTAATAGGTGGGGTAGAGCAACTGTGAAAGCTGTTCCCTAGGATGGGTTATGAATTCACTCATTTGACATGGCTGAGAGCAGATCTCCTGCCTGGGTCATTGTCCTTACTCAAGGTCCTTTCATGCTTAGAGAAGGAATGTACCATTGCGGAGATAACAATGAACGAGGGAGAAATCAGAAGCCTTCTGAAGGATAGAGACATTTAAAAGACACGCTTTGGACTGTTTGATGGACAAAGGAGACATTCTATCTTGTACACTGCCAGGTATCTGATAACAGGGCACAACTCAGAAAAGAGGTAGGTCGGGACCTCAGAATAAGAGCACTTGAACGCTTAGCCATTCATTCTTGTGGCTCACTAGTGCCTACCAGTCAAACCATAGATCAAGCAGAGCTGACTGCAAGAAGCCTTTCTGGTCCTATGCAGCTAAATAACATTTCTTTCTTATCTCAATTCTTGTTGATTTCGCTGTTTCTATGACCCGTGTGGCATTCCCATTAACCCCTGTGGTGTTTCAGAGCTGAGATCTGAGATCTGAAGCAGACTGCCTTGGGTTTATAATCTGATGTCTATGTTGCAATTCCTTTTTCTGTAAAATGGAGCAAAACCAGAACCTGTTTTACAATGTTATTAAGAAAACAAAGAGAAAGAATCTTTGCAAAGTGCCAAAGGTGTTGAAGAGAGCAGCCACGATGCCATGGTTGAAATGACTATAACAGGAAGTATAAATGAGCTACCTCTCATAGAAGTAAGGCCTATGCATCAGGATCTGTGCTCAGTCTGCCTGTTTGATCAATCCAAATCCAGTGTGGTGCACAGTGCACAACAACAAGAATATATAATGAGCATCACATTCCTCAGGTTAGTAGATGAGGAATTAAGGGTAGAGGCTTGGGCATCAGACAGTGGAGAGGCTATTCAGGCTAGACCAGGAGCGGGACCACTCTCTAGAGTGTCTGCTGCCATAGGAAACAGGAGTTCTGCTAACAGAGCCAAATGGGTTGGCCAGATTCAGACAAATGGCATTACCATGAAGGCATAATCCATTGGTAAGCGTAACAGTAAGAGGGCCTAGACAGAGAGACTCACCATACGGCAGAGGAGTTCTTTAAACTGATCTATTCAAATTTGCTGGGTGAACAGAAATTATTCTTTATTGCGGATGTGGCCACTGGTAAGTTTCCCATATTCCAGGGGATTAACCTCACACCATGCACTTATAGACAGCTTTAGTTTAACTTAGAGGTTGATGAACTATAGAATACAGATAACTGCATTGAATTAGACCATAAGTAGATATATAGATAGATAGATAGATAGATAGATAGATAGATAGATAGATAGATAGATGATAGATAGATAGATGATAGATAGATAGATAGATTATGTTGGTATTGAGGATATAGAGGGAGTTGGATAAGGAATAGGAGTAAATATAATCATATTTCATTATGCACATGCATAAAATTCTCAAGAATAAGGAATTTAAAAAAAAAAAACTTAAAGAATGATCTATTCAAGACCCACACAATAATATGGAAATAGTTTGTAAGGCCAAGGGTCCAGTAATCTGCACAGTAATGTGACCACAGGCAGTATATTATGTTCAGAAGGATGTAGATGAACATACCGTCTCCACACATGGCTGGTTATTTGGATCTCCTATATAATGGGTTCTCATATATAAAGTTTCAGATGGATGGAACCATTAGCCATAGGCAGTTAGTCAAATATTGGACCCATAGCTTACACTCCACAATTTCCATCATTCTTACGGTTGTAGTTGACAGGCTAGTGCATAGTCTCTGAGTAGACTTTTCTGAGTCCTTGATGATGGATATCTTAGTTACTGTTCTATTGTTGTGAAGAGACACCATGACCAAGGCAACATATACAAGAAAATATTTAATTGGAGGCTGGCTTGCTGTATCAGAGGGCTTGTCCATGACCATCATGGAAGACAACATGGCAGCATGACAGGCAAGCATGTCGTTGAGGTAACAAATGAGCACTTGCATCTTATCTGCAAGTTGGAGACAGAGAAACCGAGGAACTGGGCCTGGCATGGACTTCAGAAACCTCAAAGCCCAGCCCCGTTGACACACCCCCTCCAAAAAGGGCCTCCTAATTCTTCCAAAACAGTTCCACCAACTAGGGGCCAAGTATTCAAATACACGAGCCTGTGGGGACAACGCTATTTCAACCACCACCATGGGTTTGACATAACTTGAGGTGCTGGTGGACGGTATGAACACAAACTCAAGGACGGTCACTAGCAAGAAGGGAGAAGGCAAGAGCCAGGACTTCAGCTCAGCTCTTCATCTTGAACATTTTTGCAGACAAATTGATCATGTAAATATTCTTTGATCCATTTCCAAAGAAGCTCCTCAGCTTCATCACTGGACTCACCCAGCCAGAAAGCATAATCCCAAGGTTCCGCCTTTGAAGGTAGGTGAAGCTGGGGCCTGGGATGAGGAGAGGGTGAGAAAGTCAGGCCAGTTAAAAAAATGGGGATAGTTAGGGGACTGAGGGGTACCTGAGTTGAAGTGTTATCATTCCATAACAGCATGCTGAAAAATGAAAGAATCACTCAATTCACTTTGCCAAACAGCTGCTTTGATTGACTTTTTTTTAAGCCTCAAACAATCAAATTGTGCAGTTGTCAAAGGCGTAGCCTAAGCCACAGACCATGCTGTTTTAACAAATAATGGATGGGTTGGCCAGAATGGCAATTAGGATCTCAAGGGGAAAGAGATGAAAATAAAAACGAGCAAATTTTCTGAAGCTGCTCTCTCTACGTGGGAGGTGCCTTGCCGTCTTTTGGATTTACATTGGATTAAATTCACAGTCACAAGCAAGGAAGGACTCCAAAGAACACAGGAGAGTTACTGAGGTCAGTAAAGGGCAGTAAGGTCATTATGTCTGTGAAGTGCTTGCCATGCAAATCAGAGGACCTGAGTTCAAACCTCAGAATCCATGTAATTAAAAAAAAAAAAAGGCCATGTGTGTTGTTTCGTGTGCTTAATCTGAGCACCAAGGAAGCAGAGCCAGGCAGATTCCTGGGGATCTGGTCAGCCAACCTTACCTAACAGTTTGACTTCCAAGCCAGGGAAAGACCTGTATCAAAAGAATGATAGAAGATGCTCTGGGAACAACGTCTAGAGTTGTCTTCTGACCTCCAAATACTCATCACACACACACACACACACACACACACACACACACACACACACCATTACAAGTCAGTTGTTTTTCTTTTCTTCCCCAGTAACCAGACTGTGCACAATTGTGAACAGAAAAATCAGGACTATTTAAAATATCAGGCCTTTATTTCAGGCTTTAATTGTTGAGCAGCTCCTGAGCCTTTCCTTTCTAATGCACATACAGCCATGATAGAAATTACCCAGAGACAAAAGAACAGTTTGTGGCTGTCTCCTGGGCTGGCTAACTCTTCGAAACTACTTCACCTGTAGACTTAAAGAAATAAAATAAAATAAAAGGGCTCATTTTGAACTGGTTGCCAAGAACCCGAAGCGCAGAGAACACACAGAAGAGAGAGTGAGGCTCCAGGGGCAGCACGGACAACAGAAAGCCCTAGACCAGCTCTGAGCTGACTCCGCACTCACCTCCCAGCCCGGAGGCCCTCCATTGCCCTAACTGCTCATGGTTGCATCTCCAAGGGACAATTTAAAAATATATAATTTTTTTTATCAAAGCCATTCATGTTCACATGTTAAAAATCAAATTCTACTAAAAGGTCTATAATGAAAAATTACATTCCCTTGGTCCACCCTGCAGCCTGGCCCCAGGCAACAACTTTAAACACTATAGCTGTTTCTCGTGGTATTTTTTTTTCACGTCTCTGATAATATAGCCTTGCGTGCTTTCTCTTGACTTACCTTTTGTAGATATTGTTTATTAAGTTCTCGGCGTTTTAGCAGAGAGTTTACCTCCCTTTTATTGCCCCCCTCCATCTTCCCAATATAGATAGTGGTTGAATTACTCATATTAGGTTGACAACCCCAAAATGAGTGGCTTCAAAAAAAGGCTTATTTTGTGGGAGTCTCCAGGTTTGTGGGTGGTTTGTCTGTCACTCTAACCTGGCCTTACTTGTTTAACCTTGCTGAGGTGGGAGGCTGGTGGGAGTGAGCTATTGTCTGAGAGTTCTGGCCTTCAGAGATCAGCAGCCCAAATGCAACAGGTGAGCTCTAGTCCTCAATGGTTCAGGCATCATGTCTATATCACACGACAGTCATTGAAGCAAGTCATTGAAGTCATTGAAGTCTGGCTCCAGAGCAGTAGGAAGAGAAATTCATGGCCAAGTCTCATTGCAAATGGCAGGCATGATGAAGATGCTGTTGCAGGCATCTTTAGAAATAAGCCAGCCCTATTCCAATCTAGCTTAACCAATAGTCAGTATTATTTAAATATTGTGCACTGCAGGGTTAACTTCAATAGTCATAGCTCTATTTTTGCACAATGCATTTAATCTTCCTGGGGCCTCTGAATCCATAAGTTCTGCAGTGTGGGGTGGAGGATGGGGTTTTCATTCAAACAAGTTGCATCTGTACTAAACATTACAGACTTTTTCTTTCATGTTATGATTTCCTAAACAATACAGCACAGCAACTATTTACATAGCATTTACATTGCATTAGGTATTTTTAGTTGTCTAAAGAAGATTTCAGCTACACGGAGAATGTACGTAAGTCATATGCAAATGCTATGTTATTTTATATAAGAGACTTAAGCATTCATGAATTTGGGTCTACACTGAGTATCCTGAAACCAGTGCCTAAGTGTATTAGTTACGTGTCTTGTGAACGTGATAAAATAGCCAACAAAAGAAGCTCAAGGAAAGAAGGGTTTATTTGGGCTTACCATTCAAGGACAGAATCCAATCATGGTGGAAAAGTAATGGTGGCAGGAGCTTAGGCAGCTGGCCACAAGGCATCTTCAGTTAAGAGAGCAAGAAACGTTTCTCAGCTTGTTTTTTTTTTTCTTTTTATTTAGCCTAAGGACCAGCCTATGGGACAATGTCACCTACAGTTGATGTGGGTGTGCCCACTTCACTTAACCTCATCTAACTTAATCTTCACTTAACCCACAAGCCTGCCCCAGACTGTCTCCTAGGTGATTACAGAGCCTGTCAAGGGTAGCAGCCAATACTAACCAGCACACCAAAGATGCCTAAGGAAAACCATACTTTGATCAATTGTTCCGTAATAGCAATAGTTCACTTTCCAAACATTCAAATGTACCAGGTATCAGATGGCTAAGAAAACCTAACCAGTTCTCTGTCCTCCGCCATTTCCACACACTCACCCCACCTCCTCACTCCAGTATTCTGCACTGGTTGTTCTCTAAGTCTGCAAATAAAGGACAGAAAGAACATTTCGAAGCTTCTTTACTGTCCAAAACAAAAACCTCCGGGGACATCGGGTGCCACAAGAATGAAAGGGTGGTTTTACAACAATGTCTTCATTCTACTGTAGAGGGGCGGGGTCAACTTCTGGGAGGTCAGTGTGACTTCACAGGGAGAACGAGTTCCAGGGTTTAGTGAACTACCATAAACAGGTGAAAGCAATGGAAGGCACCAGTTAGTGGGAACATAATAACTGGATTCAGATGGTTCTTGCAAAAAGTGGAGCTGAAAAGCAGAGGGCTTTCTTAGTTTTGCATAACACAAGAAAACAGCGTTGGAACTTAATGGTGTCATTTCTAGCGAGGATCAAAGTGAAAAGCGAACCTTATAACCCACATTTTGTTTCTGTCTTTTTTTTAAAGCTTAACATTTTTCAACTCTGAAAAGAGAAAACAAAACATAGATGTGAAGATGGGGAGGTTTTATTCTTGGCTGTACTATTTACAAATTTCAGATATTAAAGCCTCCTTTGTGGATTTGGGGGTATTAACACATATAGGTCAGGTGCTTAGACAGTGTTTACATATTGACAAATATAACAAATACCTTCTCTTGTTCTAGTTATTATTTAGAACTCGCTTAATGACTCATTAACATGCTACCGGAAACCTTAGGGTTATGATAGAAAACAAGCAAATAATCCCCCTTCGTTAGAAAGTAGAAAACTGAAAATTGATGTAAAGCTCGCTCTTGAAATATTTTGAAAGTCTCTTTTTCTGGAACCATCGATAAAATTAAAATTTTGTTAGTTCTAACTCAAGGAGAGAAAAAATGAGAATAATAATAATTTGCCAAACATAATACACGTTGTTCTTCCCTAAGAAGGTGGCAAAGGTGGTAAATTGAGGGAAACTCTAGTCTAGTGTATCAGATCACACAGCAACAGAAAGAACCATTCTTACTGTATCTTAACTGACGCTTGCCACAGGAGGTAGTGGCAGGAGGTGTGTGGCAGGCCAGGCTTTTCATTCCTGTCTCTCAAAAGTTCTTTACTGAACAACTAGTATATGCCATGTGTTGTGCTAGTAATTGAGGTACAGCCAAGGAAGTATTGGCGTTTTTATTACTTATTAAAGAATTAGGTGAAGTTAATAAATCTTCCCTCTCATCCTCTTTAAAAACAAACTGACCCAGGTGGTGAATTGATTGAAGACAATGATGCAGATTCAAAATGATGTCAAAAAACTCTACCCTTGGTTGCACTACTCTGGAGAACTTGCTTAAGGTCTCCAAGTCCCTACTGTTTTGTTTATAAAGTAGAGTCTGATGGCGGCTGTTTGACTTATTTTGAACTTTAAAAGCAAGATATAAAGAGCACAGCACAGTGTTTGGAATATGCTAGGTGCTTAAAAGATAAAAGCCTTTACCGCTGTGTGAATGGTCTCTTTATGGGTGCTAATCCATTCATACACTAAGGACTTTTAGAATGTACTAGGTGGTTATATTAGTCAGGGTTCTTTACTGCACCTGAACTTATAGGAGGAATCTCTCTTTCTCTCTCTCTCTTGCTGTATGTATGTGTGTGTGTATATATATATATATATATACACACACACATATATATATAATATGAGATACATATTATTTGTATATATGTATACATATCCCATATATAATATATTAATTTATTATTAATATTATAATATATCACATGAATACAACATAGGTGGTTGTATTAGGATTTGCTATAGTAACTTAACTTATAGAATGAATATATAGTTATACATAAATAATAAATATCTAAATATAAAATTTAGATATATTAAATATAATTCGTATATTAATACATAATATAATATGTAATGTGGCATATTATATATATGATAATGAATACAGTGTATATATTGCAAATGAGTGCTTAGGGAAACAGGTATTTGAAACTCTCAGCCACGGTTTCACATTCAGGGTGCTTAAGAGAAAATGTCAACAAGTATGGAGTCCTCTGAGTCAAGCATAGAGAAGTCATGCCCTGCACTCCAGTAAAGATGGTGGGTCACAAGCACTGAGCCATGCTTGTGTTCCAGCTGGAACCAGAGCTCTGTGTTCTTACTGTGTCACGTTGCTTCTCAAAAGGTTGTTATTTTATAAAAATATTTGCACTCTGTTTTTGTGGCCCCTTGCAAGCACCAGGTACTATAATTCTTTTTGGTTTTCCCTACTTTCAAGATTAAGTGCGCAGCAACACTGGGATGATTTTATGAGCATCTGCAAGAGTAAATGTTCAGTCCATTGTTCTTCATTTCATTTCTGTCCAGTGATTTCCTGGGAAGATGTAAGGTTGTTTATTGAGTTGCTGACAGGTGAAGAAATCAGACAAAAGAAGCTGTGGTCTTAATTTGGCTAACTTGCTCTTTTTCTGTCCCCAGTGTCTGTCTACTCACCTAGGAAATCAACGCAGAGTCTGAGGGTATCTCAAAACAATAAAACGTTTCTAGAAATGACACCTTGAATCCCTTCCCTCAACCTACCCTTATATATTTTCTTTTCAAATGAAATAAAGCAAATAATGCTCAGGTGAGTTTCTCTTAGTGTCTACATCAAAGAAGAAATTAACAGAGAAAAACATCTTATAATAGAAACAAACAAAAAATGGAAACACAATGTAACAAAGCACATTGAAGACCACAAAAGCTGTCCCAGGAAGGAAATTTAACGAGGTTAATACCTACATGGAAAGAAAAAAAATTGCTCAAATAAAATGCTTAACTATGCATTTCATGGAGGTAAAAGAAAAAAAAACAAGTCAGATTTATTTTTTACAAATAAAAAAATAAAAACCAGAATTAAGTAAAATAAGAGCCAGAAAAACAATAGCAGAAACCAGAAAATACTTAGCCAGACATTTAAAATAAATAAGCAAACTTGAAGAGCCCTTACTTAGATTAACAGAAAAAATGTTCTGATAAATAAAACTTGAATGAAAGGCGACACATTGCAACTGATATCGCAAAAACATAAAGGATCCTAAGAGACCACTATAATCAACTACACAGCAACAAATGGGGAGTCTAAAAGAAATCAATACATTCCTAGAAACACACAGCTCATCAAGGCTAATGCAGGCAGAGAAAGAGAGTCGTAATAGACTAGCAGTGGGCAAGAAAACTGAACCAACCATCAGGAACTTACTTACTGAGCCAATCATCGGTAAGTTATTAACATGAAAATAAAAAACAGTGATAACCATTGTCAATTGTCAGGTTCTAGAATCTCATGAAACAAGTCTTCGACCTGTTTCTGGAAGTATCTTTATTGAGTCAATTGAGATAGGCAGACCCTCTATAAATAGGTGGTAGCATTGCCTGGGACAGATCTCAATACAAAGTCAAAGCAAAATACCACAAGTGTTTTCTGCCTTGCAGCTAACTTCATTTTTGTCTTACAGTTTTAGAGGATACAATCCCCACTATGATAGATTGTATCTTCTAAAACTGTAAGACCAAACAAAGCCTGCCTTCCTTCAGTTGCTTCCTTCCTTGTCAGGCATTTTGTAATGGCAAGACATAAGTAAACCAATGGAAGGGCTCTATGGCACCACTGACTTATACCAAATATATAAAGGATAATTAATGTCAATCCTTCGTTAACAACACTCTGATACTGAAATCAAACCCAAACAAGCATTGGAAGTTAAGAACTAAAGGCCGACACCAAGACAATTTTGCAAGAAAATACTAACAAAACAAATTCAACAACACTTAAAATATATCGTAATCATATAGTAGGATTTATGCATGGATTTAAGGATAATTCAACACATGCAAATTAATACATGTGATATTAACTAAACAAGTGAGAAAATCATACAGCTCTCAATAGTTTTTTTTTAAAAAGGCATGTTATATTATTCCATGGTAAGTTCCCTCAATAAGTTAATATAGAAAGAATGTACCTCAGTTAAATGTCATATATGATGAACCCACAACTAATAATCATTTTTGGCTCTTTGAAATATCAGCTAAAATTGAGAAGACAAATCTCAATTGTTAACTTGAGATCAAGAACAGTCTGAGAGATGAGCCTCGCTCGGGTTTTGTTTGTGGAAGAGTATCTTGACTAGTTCAACTGATTCTAACAATGAGTGTGGCACCCTTCCCTGACTTCCCAGTCCCAAATGTGTAAAAGACCGAGAGTAAGTTGAGCATAGGCGGCGTTCATCTCCCTCTTCTTCCTAACCGTAGACACACTGTGTGCAGTTGCTTCAGGCTCCTGTGACCCTTTCCTTCTTCAATTTGCTTTGGTCAGGGTATTTTTCTCCCAGCAAAAGGAAAGGAAAATGGTACAGAACATAAAGGAGGAGGCATTTACCTGAGTTCCGGGGTTCATAAGTTTCAGTCTGTGATCGTTTAGGCCTGAGAGAAGGTGGAATATTACAGTGAAAACTGCTTACCCCATGAGAAGCAAAAAACAGAAAAAGAGAAAGAGAAAGGGGATTGAATGAGCTATATATACCCCCAAAGGCTTGTCTTCAATGACCTTCTTCCAAAGAGTACCCACTCCCCAGTAGTCCATTAAGATATGAATTTCACTGGTGATGGGAAAGCCCTCATGGTCTAGTTATTTCTCAGTGAGCCCAGCTGTTAATAGTGATGCCTTGGGCTCAACCTGAGTCTTCAGATGTTTCATGCCTAAACTGAAACACTGGTGAAAAGCTGAAGTATTTTCTTCAAGACAAGAATGTGTCCTTTAGGTACTGTACTCAAGTTATGGGAAAGTCTCACACTAGAAAGAAGGATATCTGTATTTGTGAATGACATAATCTTATGTGTAAAAACCCAAAGACACTACTAAAAAGAGACAGGACCATGAAGTCAACATAGACAAAGTATTCACTTATGTACACTGATGGTGATTTATCTTAGAGGAATATAAGAAAATAATCTACTATAAAATAGCATTAAAATAAGGAATGTCCATGAGCTGCAGAGAAGAAGGTATATTCTTTCCTATTTGGGTGGAATATTCTATAGATGTCTGTTAAGTCCATTTGCTTCATTACCTCCATTAATTCTCTTATTTCTCTGTTAGGTTTCTGTCTGATTGACCTGTCCATTGGTGAGAGAGGAGTGTTGAAGTCTCCTACTATTAGTGTGTGTGGTTTGATGGCTGCCTTGAGTTTTAGCAATGTTTCTTTTATGTACGTGGGTGCTTTTATATTAGGGGCATAGATATTCAGGATTGAGACTTCATCCTGATGAACTGTTCCTGTTATGAGTATAAAATGCCCCTCTCCATCTCTTCTGATTGATTTAAGTTTGAAGTCAACTTTGTTAGAAATTAGTATGGCCACACCTGCTTGTTTCTTAGGTCCATTTGCTTGATAAACCTTTTCCCATCCCTTTACTCTGAGTAGGTGCCTGTCTTTGTGGTTGAAGTGTGTTTCTTGTAAACAGCAGAATGTTGGATCCTGTTTTTGTATCGAATCTCTTAGCCTGTGCCTTTTTATAGGTGAGTTGAGTCCATTGACATTAAGTGATATTAATGACCAGTGGTTGTTAACTCCGGTCACTTTTTTAGTAGTAGAGTTTGTGTGTTTCCCTTCTTTGAGTTGTGCTAGTGAAGGGAGCCATCTTAGGGTTGGCAAGAGACATGGACCTAGAGGGGCTCCCAGGTGCCCAGGGCGATATCCCCAGTTAGTTCCTGGGGCAGCTGAGGATAGGGAACCTGAAATGACCCTATCCTATAGCAATACTGACGAATATCTTGCATATCACCATAGAACCTTCATCTGGTGATGGATGGAGATAGAGACAGAGACCCACACTGGAGCACTGGACTGAGCTCCCAAGGTCCCAATGAGGAGCTGAAGGAGAGAGAACATGAGCAAGGAAGTAGGGACCACGAGGGGTGCACCCACCCACTGAGACAGTGGGGCTGATCTATTGGGAGCTCACCAAGGCCAGCTGGACTGTGACTGAAAAAGCATGGGATAAAACCAGATTCTCTGAACATGGCGAACAATGAGGGCTGATGAGAAGCCAAGGACAATGGCATGGGGTTTTGATCCTACTTCATGTTCTGGCTTTGTGGGAGCCTAGCCAGTTTGGATGTTCACCTTCCTAGATATGGACGGAGGGGGGAGGACCTTGGACTTTCCAGAGGGCAGGAAACCCTGACTGCTCTTTAGACTGGAGAGGGAGGGGGAGAGGAGTAGGGGGAGGGGGAGAGGGGTGGGAGGAGGGGGAGGGAAATGGGAGGCTGGGAGGAGGCGGAAACTTGTTTTTTTCCTTTTCTCAATTAAAAAAAAATAAGGAATGTCAATTAAACAAGGAGGTAAAAGATCTTAACACAGAAAACTACTGACTTTAATAAAAGAAACAGAAAAGGGTAGGAAGGAATGGAAGCATTCTCTATATTCATGGATGTGAAAAATTTCTACTGTTGAAATATCCACACTTCTGAAGAGACTTTGTAGATTCCTTACCAAGAGAATCATGTATACTGATGTATTTCTGTTCCACAGTAAAAGCACCCAAATAAGAATATAAATTCCCTTCAAAATTAGTGAAAAATAAATTTTTGAATTAAAATTAGCACAAATTTTATCTCACAAAATTAAGTTGGAAATTGTAATAAATTAATTCATGAGGATATTTTCTACTAAAGATATAAAAGGCTATCATAAATATGTACCGGCATAATCTCCAAAGTACCAAAACACCTATCATGGGGAATAATTTTTAATAAGATGAAATAGAGATTCTATACATAGATCAAAGAATATATGCTAATACAGAAGATAATGTTCATTTGCTAGTGACAAACATCTCCAACGTCATTATCAGCATTTAACATTTATAAAAACATAAATTTATGTACATGGACACATTAGCCACTTTTCTTATCACCTTAACAGAACAGCTGACAAATGACTAAGGAAGAATGTGTTCTGTCTTGTGGTTCAAGGGGATACAGTCCTTCATGGCAGGGGAGATCCAGCCATGGGCATCTATGGTGGTGTGACGATGCAACCTAGCCTCCTTATCTCTTCACATCTCAGTGCAATAGAACGGGTCCGACTTTGAATGTCACGGTCTTCCCTTCCTACAGGAGTTCACTTCCTCTAGCTATGTCCCAACTCCTAAAGGTCCATTACTTTCCAAGATGGAGTGACCAGATGGGTACCAATTTTTTGAACATGAGCCTATCCATGCGGGACATTACTTATTCAAACCATGACATATTAAAGGCTCCAAAAATGTGCATAAAATTAAAAACCTAAATGCAAACATAATAAAAAACAGGAAAGCATTGAAGAATATTTTACAATAGACAATTATTTTCAACTCTATCAGGGTAAAATGGCTACATAGAAGACCAAATGAGAAAGCAAATTATAAATAAAGGAAGTAGCAAAGCACATTCGAGTCAATGTTATTACTATAAACCTCTCTCAACCTTCCTAATGCTGCGACCCTACAGTTCTTCATGTTGTGGTGAACCCCCCAACCATAAAATTATTCTTGTTGCTACTTCATAACTTTAATTTTGCTACTCTTATGAATGGTAACATAAATATTTTTGGAGACAGAGGTTTGCCAAAGGGGTTGCAGCCCACAGATTGAGAACCACTCTTTCTGCTTATGGTACAAGCAGAAATGAGGCAATGGCAGAACACACCCAGATATCTCAATAGGAAAGTGTGCAGATGTCTGGTAAGGCATCTCAGCCTCAACATGTGTATTTATTTCTCCACAAAGTTTCCAAGAACAACAGCGTAGAACCACAGAGTATAAAACCAAGGACAAAAAGAGTAAAGGAAGGCATAAGACCTGGATAAAATTGGAGTGACTCAAAAATGCCTTAATATAGGTCTAAGGGAGATCACTCAGACAGTTAAGTCCTTGCTTGGCAAACTCCAGGTCTTGAGCTCAGTCCACAGAATTCAAGTTTTAAGAGCTGAGCATGGTGACTCTCACTTGTGATTCCAGCCCCAGGGAGCCTTAGACAGGCAGTTCCTGGTGCACTCTGGCCAATCAATCTAGCCTACTTGGCACATACCAGATCAGAATGAAGTTCTGCCTCAAAAACAAAACAAAAGGAAAAAGACGGATGGCACTTGAAGTATGTCATCCAAGTTGCCGCCAGCTCTTTCACCTTTGTACACATGGACATGAACACACATGTGCACCTCCCACATACACACACAGGAATGCATGAATTTTAGAGTTGAGAGCGGAGTGGCTCCTAACCCTTGTTAACAACACTCTCTCAAGAACAGATTGTGCAAGGCTCTGTTCTTACATGACAGACTATTCATTTTTCCAGCTTCCTCTCCCCACGCTTATACCCTTCATCCCATAGGGTTCAGTATTTAATCTATAGCCTAGTTACACTGCACCCCTAAATAGGTTAGGATTTACTCATACTTTTTCATCCCATAGGGTACTGTATTTAATCTATAGCCTAGTTACCGTGCACCCCTAAATAAATTAGGATTTAATCTCTCATAATCTTTCATCCCATAGGGTACTGTATTTAATCTATAGCCTAGTTACAGTGTACCCCAACAATAGGTTAGGATTTAGTCTCTCATACTTTCATCCCATAGGGTACTGTATTTAATGTGTAGTCTAGATACAGTATATCCCAACAACAGGTTATGATTTAATCAGCCTTGAATCAGGAATAAATCCAACTTGATTTTGGTGTATAATAATTCTTTAATATTGAATTGAGGACTTTGCATCTGAGGTCATATAAATTGTTATTTATAGATTTACCTTTTCTTGGTCTTTTTAGATATTGGGGTAATCCCAGCCTCATAAAGTATCCTTGGAACTCTCCCTCCTCTCTTTTTCTCAAGGAGATTGTGAGAAATTGGATATTAATTTTATTTTAAAATGTTTGGTAGTGTTCTCTAGAGAAATCATCTTGGCTTATAGATATCTGTTTGGGGTATTTTTCAATTAAGAATTCAATTTTGAACATGAATACAGAAATATTTATATGAACCCTTTTACATCAAGTGATTTCATTTTATCCTCTGAAGTTTTAAAACTGTAAGCCATGTTGTGTAAGTTGTCAAACTTGTGAACACAGAGTGGTTTATAATGTGCCTCTGTCACACTTATGGCTGAAGGATCAGTGGCAACATCACTTGATTTATGCCTGATATTATATCAACTCTGTTTATTATACATAATCACCACGTTTTCTCTTTTTTGCATGTAATTCTCTATTTCTTCTTTTATTTTCTCTGTTTAGTCTTTGCTAATTTTCTTTTTTCCATTTTTTTTAAAATTCAGGTATGAATTTAGGTAACTTAAGACAAAATATAATACTTTATTCAGGTAAATCTCTCTCTCAGCATTGCTTTATCTTTACTTTTGGATGCCAATAAATCATATTTTAGTCTTATTCAGTGAAAGGTACATTTCACCTTTTTCCTCCTCTCTTGGCATGGTTCCACGTAGTAACCCAGGCAAGTCTGAGTGTGTGATCCTCCTTCATCCACTGGATGAGTACACCCTGCTCAGAGTTTTCCACTTCCTGTGAAAGTCCCTCTGTGATCCTCAGATTCTATAGAAAAGTCTTCTAAGTATATTTTAAGGTTTTTCCCTTCCTTCCCACTAACAGTCTCTAGTTAGATTCTCTTATAATCCAATTTTGAGGTGAGTGTTGTGGTCCAGGGTGTGGCCTGTTGCAATGAGCGTTTTGCAGGGCTTGAGGGGAAAAGGGGGCTATTCATTTTTTCTATGTCCTAGCTGATTTATGTCTGTTAGTTCTGTAATTCCCAAGAATGGGATATGGAAATCTCTGGCTGAATTCGTCCATGTAAATCATTGCTTTAACTCTACTAGATTTTGCTTTATGCATTATATGGTCCCGTTTTTGAGTATGTACATACCTAGGATTGTTGTGACCCACTTTTTATCTGTGATGACCTTTGTTTGGAAGTCTACATTGTGTAACATTAACAACACTAGATTCTTTAATAATAGCATCTCTCTTTTAAAAACAATCATGTTGCCATGATGTAATTTTCTACCTTTTTATTTTTGTCTACTCATTTCACTACATTTGAAGTGATTTTCTTTAAGTAGTATATGGTTGGATTCTATTTTTAAAGTTTTTATTTTAACTTTTATAATGTGTGTACACACACACACACATATATTAACTGTTTGGGATAGGTGCTCCTGAGTGTAATGCTCACAGAGGCCTGAAGAGGATGTTGGATCCTCTGGAGCAGGAGTTACAGGCAGTTGTGAACCATTTGATAGGGGTGCTAGGAACCAAATTCAGGTCTGCTGCAAGGATGTAGATGCTCTTAATTGCTCAGCCATTATTAGGTCATAATTTTTAAAACTTTTTATTGATTCTTTGTGAACCTAGATTGTAATTTTAAGTCTACTCTGGCAATCTCTGTTAATTTGTATATTTAGACATTCACATATAAGATTATCAATATTTTTTGAGTACTTAAGCCTGACAATTTCTTAATTATTTTCTGATTTATTTCCAGAAAATGATATACATGGAGACAATGTTCCATCAAGATTGAAAAAAAGAGTAAAAAAAAGAATCTTTCCATTATGATGTAAGACAAATATTGAGTGGTTATGTTTAGTGATAAAGTAAAACATGACCTTCAAATTACTTAAAGGCTATTTCAAACATAAACTTTAATAAAAAAGTAATATATGTGTATACACACACACACACACACACACACACACACACACACACACACATATATATATATATATATATATATATATATATATATATATATATATATATACTGAAACCAAAGTGCAGTGTGGGTTCAAATTTCATTTTCATTTTTCTCTAGATTTGGATGCTTGGGCATAAAAACAACTTCCCGAGTGTCACTGTTATCCTTTCATTTCTTTCTTTCCATATATATATATAGTTTTTCAAGACAGGGTTTCTCTGTAGCTTTGGAGCCTGGCCTGGAACTAGATCTTGTAGATCAGGCTTGCCTCGAACTCACAGAGATCCATCTGCCTCTACCTCCCGAGTGCTGGGATTAAAGGCTTGAGTCACCAACGCCTGGATCCGAGTGTCAGTGTTATCACTTCTAAAAAAGATAATAAATCCAAATTACAAACTATTTGGAATGATGAAAATGGTAGACAGCTCTGAGGACAGTTTTGATTCTCAAAGCGTAAGCTAGGTCTTTATTTTCTGTTTTAGGTTGTCCTAAACCTTCATCTTGAGGACTCCTCCAAACAAGAAGAACTGGACTCCAAATAGTTTCAGATTTTGTGTGCTCAGTTATAAGAGTTCCATGTGGTCCTTTTACTATCTTTTCTGTTGAGGTTTATTTCCACTCTGTCTATAATGTGTGCATGTGTTTATCTTGCCAAGGACAATTTAGTACTATAAGATCACCGTCTGATAGTTCCAATATCTGAGTCATGTGTTGGTCAGTCTTTGCTGATAGTTTTTAGTAATGGATTATATATTCCATGTTCTCCATGTTCTGAGCCGTCTTGGAATATATTGCCAACTCCGTGACTGCTGAATTATAGAGACTGGATTTTTCAGCATAGCTCCAAAGTCTTAAGAAGGCTTTTGACCAATACACAAGATCACAGTTCAGTCCATTTTGACTTAGCTCGGCTGCTGCTGGTCTGTGTTCTGCATGGGTGGTTCCGGGGCCGACCACTCATTTGGATAGAGTTGTACACAGAATTTATGACCCTTTCTGCTTTTTTCTTGTCCACTATTTTCTGCACCTTTCACGTGCTAGTAGCTATGATTATACTGCGTTCTTTAGGGAAGACACATTGAAACCTTCACACATGGGTAGCACAAACTAAGTCTTGCTTTCTACCAACCGTCTCCCCCCTCACACACAGACACATGAGAAAAATCGCCACCTTGTGTTCCCTTTCTCCAAACATTGACTTCCCACTGGAATCTATGTTCGTTCATGTACTCACCCTTCCGCCTATAGGTAATTAATCTTTTATTTTTATTTTGGAATTTTTAGATGTTAGCTGCAGAATGGTCTAGAATGATCATATTTTACCAGGAGCAAGCAAAACCCCCAAGGCTCCAGATGATTAATTTTCACTTACGGAAGTTCCCTTGTCTTTTCTCTGAAGATGTGAGGTTTCCCAAGCACGTCTCAAGGACACTAGGCTTCTCAGAATCCCCCATCTGTTCCTGTGAGTTCCTGCAACAGGCACCCTGCTACCCAGAGTTGTCTCATTAGCCTCAAGCGTTCACAGGAAATTGCACCTGGGCTCACACTGAACAAGATGACCACGGCACTGAGGGACTGCAGAGCCCGGGAACCAATTAAGCCTCAGGTAAGGAAAGGATTTTCTTCAGTTGACTGATGGCAGCCATAAACAGAGGCACTGGCCACAGTGAGTTTAATGCGGGTCCCACACATTTCTTCTTCTGAGTAAAGAAGGAACCATGGCTGGAAGGGCTAATCTAACATGAGCTGGGGATGGGTTTTCTGTTTGCACTAATTCATGTTTAGCAAATTTGCTCATCTGTGATTCCCTGGCACCAGGGGATATGAATGTACACGTTTAATAGGTGCTTGTGAAGTTCCCTGTACTGCTCCTGAAAAGCTGTTAGACTTATCTAACGTGACTGATCATTTTCCTCTTTGGAAACCCATCATTCAGAAGAAGAACCATCTCGGCTAACACTGGAGGGCTGGAGCTGGCATTAGAATGTAGCTGAGCCGACTCTCGTTCTGACCATCTACTTCTCGTGGTATCTATCTCTGAGACAGTCTTCTATACACAGCCTTTAGGTTAGAGTCTAGAATGTTCTGCATGGACAAATGATCTGCTTGGCGATGAGAGTGCAGGCTCCTGAATTCAGTTAGAGGGTAGACAATTTGATTATCGCATTTAATAGATGGTTTCTCTGGAATTTGATTGGCAAATGAGGTCACATGATCTCTCCAGTGGCTGCTCTCTTCACTTCCCTACCTGCTTCCTATTAGCATCCTGGGCCCTCTACTTATCCACGGATTTATCAGGGATTCAGTGAACACATAAGTCAGACGGCTGAAGATGAGTGATCAGGCCAAATCAAAGAAAACTTCTCCTGGAAACGTCCTTCCGATGAAGTGCTGGACTGTGCGTATGTGACAAAATCAGTCGTTTACTTGTGGCCTAACAGACAAGAGCAGCTTCTTGCTCACCAGCCTTGCTTAACTGTGCTACAGGAAATGAGACCCAACAATTCAACTGGAAGCAAAAAGCGATTCTACTCAGAAATCTCTTCAAACCCAGAAAAAATCCTGATGGCACTTCAAAGGCCTCCGCATGGAAAAGTAAAAGTAGATACAGTTGCACATTGCAAAAGCTGGAAAAAAATAATAAGACAAAGAAAAGCCGCCTGTCTTCAAGAGCTAGGTCGTCCAGTGTGTCCAGGCGGGAGACAGTCCTCAGGTGCTGCCCTCTTTATCACGGCATTCCACATCTCTTTTTATCTTCTGCTCTTCTCCGCTTTCCAAGATCATAAATCAACAGAGACAGGTCTTGGTTCTTTGCAAGAGAAGGGAGGGGGTGTCTAGACTTCTCCTATTCCACGGCAACCTTAACTACCTTATAAATGTACTCCTAGGGTACGGCTCAGACTCTTTCAAAGGCAAGTTGGTTGATACACAGTCAGGGCACTCTGAAGCACAGGTACAGTCCTTCTGACATGTCTGTCCCCAGGAACACCAGGAAGAATGCCATATGTGAGGATGGAAGATCAATTCAAGAGGCTTCAGATGCCAGAGCCAGGGTCAGAGTCAAATACAAGAGTGTGTGACAGCTGAAATTGTCCATGATTTACTAATTGCCAAAGGCAGTGACCGGGTCATGAAGAGCAAAGGCCAAAGCGAGGGCTTGGTGCCCATTGCTGGCATTAGGTTTCCGTCTGGAGCAGAAGACAGGAGAACAGAGAAGAACATTTGGAACTAATTTAGAGTGAATGAGGAAACTTGGGGCTAAGATGTGGCAGCCTGTACTGCTTCTAAAAATAAGTAATAGCTGGACAACCTTTCCAAAGGCTCCGTTGCCCTTTATCTTTCTTGTCCCTGACATAACTTATGCATAGCTGATGGAAGAAAGGCCTCATCTTTCAGCTTCTTGGGAAACTTTGGATCTTATCTGAAAACAGTACAGCTTTTTAAAAAAAGATAGAAGAAACTGGTCAATATTCAATGTTTTCCTCAAGCATAATCTAAACCAAAGACATGGAATAAGAATGTAAGGAATGGGGATGTAAGGGAAAGAATTGACTTTTGAGGTTGGAAAGACTTGGCATTCAAGTCTTCCCTCCCCTGTTTGGAAACTGTGGGATTCTGAGGACGGTAAATGTTGTCATGGAGATGTTTTCTCACTGGTAAGATTAGACCTCTACCTTTAGGAAGGTGATGTGTTTAGAACATGTGACAGCACTCTTGCTTCCTCATGGCAGGCTTATTAGATGGAACTCCCCTTTCTTAAGGTTCTGCAGTACAAATACCATGTGAGCCATTATTAACCATCAGCCATTTCAGAAATTCAAGTCAACAGCAAGACTACCCTATATAAAGTCACATGGTGTGGTTTCAAGAATAGACATATAAAACAGTGGTATAGATTGAGAATCAAAAGTGTACTTAAAGGCAGAAATTAAACATACTTGGAGAAATACAACAAATTTTATGCTAAAATACTGACACACAATAATAATATAGCCCTTGAGATGCAAAGACTATTTCTTTATTCAGTTATATACCAAAAGGGAAGAGGAAAAAAATAAAAATGTAAGTATTCCAGATTTAGAAATTCTCTACAGCAAAGGTTTCTCAGTCAAAGGTAAAAGATAAAACACAATCTTGGAAGAAATATTTAGAGCTGTAAATTATAAGGTAAAATAGACCAAGAATAAGCACATGAAATCTTCAAATATTTCTTTTATGTCTATAAGCAAAAGTCTGAAACCAGAGGAATTACAGTTTAAAGGATATGGGAAGGCAGTCAGTCACAGGGGGAAACATCAGAATTTCTCTGTGGAAAACAGCCTGCCTTATTAGTAGTCAGGGCATCCACATTAAAATGACAAGGAGCTACAACCAGTCTGCAAAGATTATAAAATCTGATTATATTAAAAGTTGGCAAGTGAGGGGTTTGGGGTGGAGAATATTATTAAACAAACTTGTTTATTAAACAATTGTGAAGGACGAGATGTCAATCTTAGAACCCAGAACTTTCTCTCTAAGTCTGTTCTGGGAATGGAATGCACACACACATGATTTGATACAGCTAGACCTGAAGGAGTTCTGCTTATCCTACAAAAAGCATAAACAATTTAAATATCTAGTCATAGAAGAATGGATGAATACAGTGCTATAAACACAAAGAACTAGAGTATGGTGTTCAAAGAAGTGAAATACATTCACACGTATTGACCTGAGTCAATCACTAAAACACCTACAAACTTAGGTCTCTCCCTAATCTAGACATCTATGAAAGTATAGACATCTTAAGGACCTTTTCATCTTGGAGTTTATTTCATTAGCCAGGATGGCTGCAGTGGGGAGAATTAAGTGTCTAGGAAACTAAGAATTAATCATTGATAATTTAAATGTTTTTGGCTATACTTTGTTCAGTCCTTGTTTGCACAAATTTAAAACAATTATGGATAAAATGTTGAAAAGTCTTCATAGTTGTTAACTCTTGCCACATGGATGATTGTTACTTCTAATTTGTATGTGACTATAACTTTTTTTTTCCTCAAGAGAAACGTATCCACCATTATTTAGTGAGACTCATAAAAATCCCAGGTGACAGCACTAGACAACAAGTTAAACTTGTATAAAAATATATCCTTGCCTGGGTCTTGGAAACTCGTGTTTTAAATGCTGATTTTTGCATCATCTTATATTTAATGTGTTTGTATTACAGTTCCCAGGATGTTCCGGTTTTGAAACATCTTGGGAAACTCTTGTCTTTTTCTGTTATTTCTTCATTTATAGATAAGGGAACTGGGGTTCAAGAAGACAAATAGTTTGTCCGAGTTAACGGAGCTCCACAGTCACAGAGCTGATGGCCTGGCACAAACCTTTGAAACACCAAACCTATTCCCAACCCCACATGACTGTGTTTTCCTTTACAAACCATGAACTACTGGCTGAATGTAGCTGTATTTAACTGTTAACTGAATTTAAAATCTGAGGGGAAGATGAGTTGGATAGGTTTTAGAAACACATAGATATGTTACGAACACATGAATGGCTAAATAAGCAGCTGAGGAAGCTTGTGTTAGAGAGGATTTTTAGTGGTCCTAATAAGGCTAGTATGCAGAAGGCTTTCTGCACAAAAGGAAAAACATTTTGTTCTAACCTTGCATTCTTATATAATGTAGTAAAGAAACACGGAGTTCTGTTGACCTAATTGTGGTGGCTAGAGTGGATTTAGCAGGCTGCTCAATTCCAAGTAGCCTATGACTATGATTTATTACCTTACTTAACTACTTTTAGTCTCTTTCCCATCCAAGGATCCAGAAGATATTATCAGAGGTCACTCCCTCCTCTTTCACTTCATGAGTATTTTGATTTTCTTCATTTTTAAAGATGCTTTTTTGGGGGACAGAGGATGTAGCTCAGTTGGTGAAGTAGTTGCTTGGGGCTTAGGTTTTATCCCCAGCATAGACTAAACTTGGTGTGGTGGTATTTGCTTATCTGAAGGTACAGGCAGCAAGGTCAGGAGTTCAAGACCATCCTTAGCCACAAAGCAAGTACCTGGGATTTAGGAAACTGTCCCAAAACAAAAAAGCAAACAAGAAGGTCCATGTTAGTATTTATTTGAGGTGTGTATAACCCTGGTGCATGTAACTTAAAACTCACATACTCCCCACATTTCATTTCAAATTTTCTTGCAGTTTCAAGTTGAGAGCCAGAGAGAGGGGGCGCCTTTCCCCTCAGTGTGAGCTCATCAGAATTAAGATGGTCATGCTATAGTAATCTCAGTAACCAGTGGCACTGGTCCATCCTGGATCTAAATTAATGTCCCTGTAGCATCTGGAAGGGGATGAATTTGATTCCGTGAAAACAAAGGGATTGCATCAGATTATAGCAGAGGCCAGGTGATCAAAGGGATTCTACAAAGACAAAAAAGCACGCGACTCTCATACTGTCAAGGCCACATTGGGAGTGGAATTCACATCAGTGACCCCGCAGATCTCTCCGGGGGATTAGACAATAGCTGGAGAGAAAAGGCACTTAGCATGACATCTGGCAGATGCAAAGTGTCTAATGAAGTTTGCTTCCTAAGTGAATAGCCAAAGGCTGATGGCTCTGGCTACCTATGCCACCTCATGCCAAAGCTCCCACAGCCCATCAAGTCTAACTAAACATCAGGACCATGCTATTGAACATAGCACATAGCTTTCAATTGTCCTCTTAAAGTGGAAACCAGAACTTTGAGGAGAGGCTGTAAGGTCAGGGCTTTGTGACAACCATGGTAACAGAAACGGCAGTCACTAAGGATTGTGGCACGCCCGCCATGGGCCAAGAAGTCTAGAGAGTGTCTACCTCGTATTTTCTCACTTCATCTTTGCCGTAAGTGATGAAGTGGGTATTATTATTATTTCCATTTTGCAGATGCAGCAAACTCAAGTCATCTGCCCAAGGTTAAGGAAACGACAAGGCTCGCTTGGATTCTCACTCTGGTGTTGGACTCCAGAGCCTGAGCTCTTAGCCACACATTGTTCTCTCTCAGACTGCTCTGCGTGGCCCCTTAATACCCAGGGAGGAGAAGGCTCAATGTGAAATGGTGTTTGGCTGCATTCCAATCCGTCAACACATTCATCACCAGCCGGCACAAAGAGAGCAGGTAGGGTTGGCGTCCCCGCACTGAAACAGACAATCCAGGCAAATGTATGCACTGACTTCCAGCTTGATTCTGCAGCTCGGTCTTGACTTTCTGAACACATCAGCTGCTCTATTAAAAAGGGGCCTTGCAGGTGACAGGGGTCCAGAGGGATCAAAGAGAACTTATCTTTCTAGGACCTTATTCTTTCATTAAAAACAAACAACAACTAAAAAGGGGGGACTGACTTAATCATCATAGTTCTGGAGTTATTTCTCATTGGAGAAATTATGGAGCCGAACACTGATTCCAAGAAGTGTTGGGATGCTGGGCACAGATGGCTTTAATTATTTGGGTAGCCATTGACAGATGTGACGGTCTAGGTTTCTGCTGCCTTGGACAGGTGTAAGCTATAGGATTTACCCAGAGGGAGTTGTGGAGAGACAGAATTGGACAGATCCCG
The DNA here is from genome assembly GCF_037038515.1 of Microtus pennsylvanicus. Classification (NCBI taxonomy): domain Eukaryota; kingdom Metazoa; phylum Chordata; class Mammalia; order Rodentia; family Cricetidae; genus Microtus; species Microtus pennsylvanicus. Next base: position 133,069,381 of record NC_134581.1, read on the forward strand.
TTGACGGCCCCTTATTTTGTCTTAATCCACCCCTAGGTACATACTAATCATATTTCTTTGCCTGAAGGCATGGTCAAGGCAGCCGAACCTATCAAACCAAGTTTGAGTGCAGGAAAGATATTCTCAAAGAGAGAAACTACATTGTTAGCATCTGGCCTCAGCCTCTGCTTTGTGTTTTTCCTCAGGTGCCTTTCTTCCCATTAATTGTGGCTTCATAATTAAAAGGAGGTGTGTTTGTGTTCCCTCTCCTGGATCAACATAAGCCTTTAACTTCTTCAATTGTCGTCTACACAAGCAGTTTCAAAGGACTGAATGCCAACCCGTGAAAACATTCATTACCAGAAAAAGATCAATTGAGCAAGGCAGAGAGGGTAGGCAGACAAAGGCCTTGGTTTTAGGAAATAATGAACACTGGGATGAGGCTTCAAACCTTTCAGGGACTAGGAATGATTCATCAGCATCTACTAGCTCAGGACTCTGTTCTAGGCACCTGGGGCGCTGTGGTGACGAGTGTCACCCTTGTTCCCATGGAAACTTAAATGAAGAGATGGACAGTTTAAAAATATTTCTCTATCCAAGCATGTGATCATATACATATACATGTGTATAGTTCCTCTTTATCCAGAGGAACACATTTAATGCATTTCACTGGGTGTTTGAAGTCATACATGGCACTGAGCCTCCTTTTATTTTTTTCATATCTTTGATGTATTTAGTTTATCAACTTAGCAATAATGAGATCACAATATAAATCACAACACACTATACAAGAAGCTCTGTGAAAGTGGTTGTTATGGTTTGAATATGAAATTTCTCTCCTTGTAAGTTGGGACTTTGGTTTTTACCTAGTGGCACTATTTGGAGATGGTCTTGAAGCTATAGAACTAACTAAAGAATCTGTATGTGTGTGTGTGTGTGTGTGTGTGTGTGTGTGTGTCTGTCTGTCTGTCTGTCTGTCTCTGTCTCTCTGTCTCCTCCCCATGTGTGTGTGTGTTGAACAGGTCTCATCTTACAAGTATTCTCATTGTCATAATATTTTACCTTAGCACATGGGACGGTGCTCTTTGAAACAAAGAGCCTAAAGGACTCTTTCTCTCTTCAAGTTGTTCTTTCAGGCATTTTGTCACCAGGAGAAGATAAGAAATTCTTTTTGCTACAGTGGTATCCCTGTCTCATATCTCAATGTGGTACCCACCGTGGTGATGTGAGATGATGCAGTGCTTCTGTGAGGAGACAAAGCGAGGAAGGTGACATATAAACTGTGACATAGTATTAGGCTATGACCAGAGTCACTTGCAAAAGGAACTCATCATCCATCCCATAATCTAGAGAGCTACCCAATGGGTTGCTAACATTTCCAGCATAGATATGACAGAAACAGATGCCACATATCCTGGGCAAGACAGGATGGTGGGAGATGTCATCCTGCTATCGAAAGGGCACACATTTAAATCTTACAAATTATTCTGGACCTTTCCAGTATTTTCAGAGCATGGTTGAGCATGGGCAATGAAACCAAGAATCAAGGAAGAAAAACCAAGGATCAAGGAAGATATCAGTATGCATATACACACAAGTGAACTCTATACTTGTAGGGACAACTGTAAATGCCCATGTGTATGTACATGTGTACCTATGCATGCATATATTCATATTTATGTATGTATCATATGTGGTGAACATAGTACACTAAGTGCTCATAACAGATTACGTCTCAGGACTTGGGTTTAGTCACACGAGATGCATAGAGGAGAAAGACATCAGGAGAAGAAGAAGGTAGGAAGGTATTTCCAGCCTTCCTCTTCACTTAATAAAGCGGGAACCTTGGATTAGTAACTGTGGTGGGCTGAGTTGACCATTTGTAATTTTAAGACCTAACCCGATTTTGCGAACACACCTTTAAAGAGAAGACTAATTTTTAACATGTTCTCCAAAGGAAGGACAAAAATTAATATTGCCATATCCTAAGAGGAGATAAAAGGCTTCGAGACAGCGTGCTTCAGCACAGGAAAAGGTCTTAGGAAGGTAGTCATCTGAATGCCAAGGTCAGAGGTGTGGCTGGCGGGAGCTGGATGACTACCTTCATCTTGGGTTTCTGGACTCTAGTCTAGTAGACAATAAATGTCTACTATGTAAGCTACCTGGTCTGAGACACTCTGCTACAATTCCTGCAGAGAAGTATTCCGGTACTTCTTCAGACCTGAAGGAGAACATTGTGTAGAAAGTTCTCAAGTGCTAGTTAGGGAGTTAGTTAAAGCTAGTTAGGGAGTTAGTTAAAGTTAGTTAGGCTGTCAGTGAGATGATCCACGCTGGGGGGTTAACAGCTGTCACGTGTAATTACCTAATTTAACGAAGCAGTCCTATGATGCAGAAGCTCTCATTTGAGGACATAGACTTGGCAAGATTAACCCAGTGCAGCAGAGCTGGGGAGGGAGCATGGATCCATGCTGTAGAATATTATGTTAAGGTGTGCCACTTTTGGTTGTGCTCAGAGACATCTGTTTAATGATGCAAGGGCGTGTTTGACTAAATAAAATTCACCAGAGGCTAAGTCAGCCATAAGCCGCTAGCTGACAGGAAGTTGTAGGGAGGAGCCAGGTGGAGAAGGGTTTATAAGAAGGGGCGAGCAAAAGCGGGAGGACTTCTTGGGAGACGGAAGGAGCTCTGGAGAGCAGGATTCTACCTCAGCCTTTAAATCTTGAGTTCTTTAGTGGGACAGAGATTTAGTCCGTTCTCTTAGTGGTTTTTGAAAGAGTTGGTGCCTAAGGAAACAGAATTCCCTCAGGCTGGCTATTGCGGCCTAGCCACTGCTGGTGGAGGCGGAGTTGCAGTTGCTGACTAGGATAGCCAGAGCTTAAAAGGCAGCAACCATAGATAAGAGGACAACAGAACCGAACTCAGTGTCTGACCTGACAGCACACAGGGTTCACCAGCCCTGATCTGGGGGGGGGGGGGGGGAGAGGTAAGGAAGGAGAGAAACGCCCACCTCAGGAAGGGTGTTAGTGACAGCTCCTGAGGCTGAACTATTAGAGAACCAACAAGCTAACCCATAAGCTAGAAACCCCATTACATAATTACCTGGATCTATTCAGACTGACTAGGAAGCTATTCACAGTGAGCACACAGCTGCCTTGCCCGCTATGCTTCAGGTGGGCACAGCCCTCCCATCCACTCACCTCCCCCCTGCGCCACACACACAGACACACACAGACACACATCTACACACACTCACCCCAAACTCCTCAGACAATGCAACTTTTTTAAGAAGCCCTTTGAAGAAGCCCTTGAGGGATTTGAATCAACGATCGCCTCAGATCCTAAACTGGAACTCCTCGGTTTGCTTTTTAATGATATCTCCCAACTCCGCCGCCACACCTGTTTCTGACTGTTCGCTCCCAGCTACACTAGTCTATTCTTCACTCGGCTTGGTGCACGAGGGCTTCTTTTTCTTTCCTCAAATAAAGAAACAGGCATGGAATTAAGTCTCCACGTCCCATGTGCTTCATTATCCTGGTGTGCGGGGAATGTGTTAAACAGACAGTGTGCGTTTCCCTAAGTACCAGCAAAGGATGAAAGGAAGCCACAGTAGTAAAGGGTTTTCTTTTCTTTCTCCTGCTCTCTCTCTCTTTTAAACTGAGACTCTGGGTGATTCTATTCACACTGGGTAGTAGAGCTGATAAGATATGGGAGGGGAGATCTCCAGCAGTAGGTTTTATTTCAAGGAAACTTTTTAAGTCATAAAATGTTCTTAGGTGTCTTTGATTTTTTTTTTTTTAGTAGAATTGCAAACCTGAAATTAAAAGACATTTTGGGGAAAATATATGCTTGATGTGAACCCTGGGCAGTTATATAAATAGCGCGAATTGAATGGAGTTGCCTAGCCCAAAGATTACACTTTGCTATGCTGCTGAGATTTTACACGCCAAAACTTTAAAACTTTAGACGAAGACTTATGCTTACTTTATTACATATATTTGGGTATCTATATAGTCATACCTATCCTCCTTATAATGAAGTTTTTGTGTGGCTCTTTTGTAAAACGTGAAGACACTTTTTTCTGGGGGCAGCAAGAGAGTGAGAGGGTGGTGTGGGATTTGAATAAACCCAGCAGCTGAGACTCGGTGGGAAGCTCCCAGCTAAATGAACTTGCTAATTTGATCCTATCTTTTCAACACAGAGGGATCTTGTTCCTTAACTTTTGGATTTCCCTCCCTAAGTTTCCAAGATGAGGCATGCAGCCATAAGCTCTTATGCTGAGTTTGGGGGCACCCATATGTAAAGATGATCACTGTTTGGAATCTGATTACGTTCTCGATAGCAATTTGACACGCTTTCCTTCGCAATTCTCCTTCCTTCTGGTAGCATAGGAAATTGTGCGTGCTCACGGGTTACCACTTGATATTTCAACAAAGTGTGTGTGTCATTTTGTTTCATGTTTTGGAGACAAGGTGTCCTGTGGTCTATGCTTTTACCTCCCAAGCACTAGGAGTACAGGTGATCATCACCATGTCTGGTAATACTGCTTTTGTAAATACATAACTTTTCGAGCTGTGTATGTAAATTGGTTGATAGAGTGCTTGTTTGGTATGCGTGAAACTATGGGTTCAGTCCTCAGCACCAAATGAACTGGCTGTGGTGGACCATACCCGAAATCCCAGCACTCGGGAGCTAGAAGGAGGAAAATTAAAGTTCAAGGTCACCAGGCTACAGAAGACAGTCTCAAATTTTTTTTTTCACTTTTCAAAATCTTATTTCGTTGAATAACCATTTGTTCTTTGCTTTCCTTTTTCTGCAGCTACTTCTAAGATATCAGTCATCTTCACTAAGGTGGTTCTGCATATTGCAGGGTATCAGAAGTGTGTGTGTGTGTGTATGTGTGTGTGTGTGTGTATGTGTGTGTATCTACATGAGCATGGAGCAGGGATCACCTATGGTGTTGTTCACCAAGAAGTGTTTGCTTTATTTTTTTCTGTTTTAATATTTCATGTATCATTATTGTGTGTGTGCATGATGTGCGTGCCATGGCTTCAGGACAGCTTTGTGGAGTCAGTCATCTCCTCCCACCTTGACGTGGTGTTTCAGTTACTTTCTTTTGCATAACAGCATAACCAGAAGCAACTCAAGGGAGGAAAGAGTTTGTTTCAGCTTCCATTTCTACATTACAGTCCATCAGAGGGAAGTCAGGGTAGGAACTCTAGGCAGGAAAAAAGAGGTATGAACTGAAGCAGAGGCCATGAGGGAACACTACTTACTGGCCTGCTTCCAAATTCTCTTTCTAGCTTATTCTCAGTTTTGTGGTACAGCCTAGACCCACATGTCTGGGGATAGTACTATTCACGGTAGGCTGGACCCTGCTACATCAATTGGCGAGAAAGTAAATGCTGTACAGACATGCCACCAGCCATTCTGACTGAGGTGATTCCTCAGCTGAGGCCCTCTCTTCCCAGGTGTGTCAAGTCAAAAAGAACAACTACCCAGGACCCTTGAGTTCCAGGAACCGTACTCAAGTACTTGATCTGCTGAGCCACCTATTGACTTAGCTTTGTATTTTGAGACCGACTCTCTTGTTGCCCTGGAACCCACCCTCTCCGTTAGGTTGGCTGGCCAATGAGCCCCAGAGATCTGCCTTTCCGTATTGCCCAAGATCCAAGGTCATAAGAATGTGCCACTCTGCCCTATTTTTTTATAGGAGCTTTGAGGATTGAATTTAGATCTTCATACTTAGGCAAATGAAACATTTATTTAATTACTCTTTATGAATAAAAACTTGAGAGTCAGATATTGGGATAAGAACCTGAATGATCAGGGAAATGGCAGAGAAATGACCAATGACCTCCTCTCTCTCTCTCTCTCTCTCTCTCTCTCTCTCTCTCTCTCTCTCTCTCTCTCTCTCTCTTTCTCTCTCTCTCTTATCCTGGATCCAAAATGGCTGAGATTCTAAGTTACGCCCTACTACTGCCTATGTCTCTCTATCTGTCCTTGGTCCTCCAAAACCTCTATGGCTAATTTTGGTCAGCTAGTAGCTAGTTGCACCCACTGATTCAAAGCAACTTTATTGAGAGTCTCGGGACCATCAGAATGTGATCAAAATATCCCACAACAGAAATGCATTTTACACAATGAGCCAGCCCCCCCAGTATCCATTTTTAAAGATTCATTGCTGTCGTATGTATTTTTCTTGCTGTGCTTTATTCATAAGAAATATTCTATTCAGTAATTATACACTCATTTGTTGATTAATTTCCCTTTTGATATACATTTGGGTTGTTTCTATTCTGTGGTTATTTCTAATAAAATTATTATGAGCATTCTTGCATAAGTTTTTTTTTTGTAGACAGATGTTTCTATTTTTATTGGTTAAAAACCTAGGAGTACAATATCAAGGTGGTGAAGTAAGAGACTATCTAACTGAGACCTTGTCAAGTTGCTTTCTAAAGTGGCTGTGCTATTTTGTGCTGCCTCCAGTAAAGTCTGAGTTTTATGGTTCCATATTCTGGTCAACACCTCGTCCTAGCATACTCTGAATTTTTGAGTCCTGTAAAGATTTTCCATTTTGGTTTTTCCTTGATGACTTTCACATGGACATTTTGTATTTTTTGTGTCTGTTCAAATATTTATCTATACTGGTTATTTATCTTTCTGTTATTGACCTGTGGGCTTTTTGTATATTTTGGACATAAGCTTTTGACGGTGCATATGCCTGGCTCCTATTTCCAGTGATTTACATCATGCCTGTTCATAGGCTTTATAGTGACTTGAAAAGGACCCTTTTCCCTTTGGAATGTTCAGTTCCTCATTTTTCAATTTTATGGTTGATGATGAAATCCTTAGCAACATCCAATTCATAAAGCATTTTCTCCTAAACACTGCACAGTTTTCAGTTTTCCATACAGGTCATTTGGAGTTGTTTTGTATGTGACATGAAAGTCACAGTGTCCTTGAATACCCTTGTATAATTGTTCTGTAGAGCATGTTGAACAGATTCGTTTCCTACTAGATTGCCTTGACTTATATGAGAGTTTATTCCGAAGGATTTATTCTGTTCCATCATGCAAATCTCTGTCAGTTTACAAATATCACACAGTTTTGAGAACTATAGCCTTAGAGTATACTCAAATAGATATGCTTTATCGTTTCTTTTTCCAACTCTCTGTTTTCTGCACCTCCATGTGAATTTTGGAATCATTTTATGACTTTATTTTTTAAAGGTTAACAGGATTTAGACTTCATCTTCACTGAGTTGATCGATAAACATAAAGGAACTGACAGATTCATGGAATGTACTAAGATGATGTATTTCCTTGTTATTTAACTAATTCCACAGGACTTGTTTTGTAAGTAGCAGTATATGCTTCCTGAACATATTAATTTTATCTTAAATAATTTCTATATAAAATCAGATTTCATTGCTGTATAATATTCCCCTGAGCCAAAGACTGCTGTTACCCAACCATTCTGATGATCCTTTATATGTTTTGACAGGTTTTTCCTAATATAATTAATGTGGTAAGAAACATCTGTGCACATTTAAAAAAAAGCATTAATTTAGCCAGGGGGTGGTGGTGCATGCCTTTAATCCCAGCACTTGGGAGGCAGAGGCAGGCAGATCTCTGTGAGTTCCAGGCCAGTCTGGTCTACAAGAGACGGAAACTGGTAGGTAGAGGCAGAGGATAAGAGAAAGGAATTCAAGTCTCTTCTTCAGAAGAAATAAAATGCATGCATTTTTCTCTCACTTTGTTAAATGGTTTAATATCATATATGGAGTCAAGCTGTGGAAGATTACATGTGCATTAATGTGAGTTTATACCTGAGTCAAGTCACCACACACACACACACACACACACACCCCTCATAATGCTTGCAGTGAGTTTACTATACTGTGTCTGTTTTTATTCATAGCTCTCCCAAGCTATGTGCAGCCTTGTGAGGTCGGAGATTAGATGTACTTGCTGTTGGTTGTGAATTAAACCGATGGATTCATTTTTAATAAGTGGCTTCCTAAGCCTCACTCTCCTTTTTTCTAGAATGGGCTTGTCAGACTCAGTAGTAGTTTTCCCCGCCCATTGTTCAGAAGCTCTGAGTTTATTGGCAGATTGTGTGGTCAGTGTTAAGTTGGGAGCATAGCCTCCAGCCCCTGGCATCCATCCCAGCCTCCCTGGCCGGGAGTTGCTTTGGTCTGGACTCCAAATCCCAGCATGCCAGGTCGGGATCACTCCTATAGGTGGGCTCCCAGAGGAAAAACACGTGGTTTTGGGGTCTGCATGGGCTCCCTGCTTTCCTGTCTCCCCACCATGAACTTGGCCACCCAAGAGCATCTTACTTAATAAAATGATAGGCATTTTGATTTGGTTTGATTTGACCTAATTGGATTTCTTGCACCAGCAGAGCTGCCCCTTTCTTATTATTTTTTTCTTAACAGCCATCATGGCAGAGGCTGGATGGTTCAGTAGTGCTGGGTTAGGTAGGGAGGAGATGGTGTGGTCAGCATGGCAGAGGCTGGATAGTTTAGTAGTTCTAGGTTAGGTAGGGAGGAGATGGTGTGGTCAGCATGGCAGAGGCTGGATGGTTCAGTAGTGCTGGGTTAGGTAGGGAGGAGATGGTGTGGTCAGCATGGCAGAGGCTGGATAGTTTAGTAGTTCTAGGTTAGGTAGGGAGGAGATGGTGTGGTCATCATGGCAGAGGCTGGATGGTTCAGTAGTTCTGGGTTAGGTAGGGAGGAGATGGTGTGGTCAGCATGGCAGAGGCTGGATGGTTCAGTAGTTCTGGGTTAGGTAGGGAGGAGATGGTGTGGTCATCATGGCAGAGGCTGGATGGTTCAGTAGTGCTGGGTTAGGTAGGGAGGAGATGGTGTGGTCAGCATGGCAGAGGCTGGATGGTTCAGTAGTGCTGGGTTAGGTAGGGAGGAGATGGTGTGGTCAGCATGGCAGAGGCTGGATGGTTCAGTAGTTCTGGGTTCAGTAGAGTAGACATGGCGTGGTCATCATGGCAGAGGCTGCTGGTTCAGTAGTGCTGGGTTTGGTAGGGTGGTAGTGGTGTGATCAGCCTGGCAGAGGCTGGATGGTTCTAGACTTCTCTTCGATTCACCATGACCCGTGCTAGATTACCAGCTTCCCTCAGTGGATTCTCTATCCAATTTGTCTTCAAGATAGGTAAAAGCTCACAAATGACAGTTTAAACTAGCACCGAATTTGATGGACCATACACCTTTTGGGTGAGGAACACTGTATTATTTGTAGGTCTGTTGTTTTTAGTGAGACTGTCTGTATAAGAAGTCCCCTGAGAGTGGAGCGCTAGGCTACCAGCATGTGACAACATGCCCCAAATGAACCCTCACAGGACATGGCTCTAAATGATTGTCTAAAAGACAATCTCTAAAAGAGATTGGAATCACAGTTTAGATTCAACTTTATACTTCTGGGACATTCTCTATGGTGCCATATTGTCCTGAGTGCATTCCCACTCACTGTTTTCCTCTGGCCATTTAGCAGATCAGAGCTTAGGGTTCAGTGAATGCAGATTTCTGATCCTTTGCCCCCACCCCAGAATCATTCATCATCCCGGAGTGTGAGCAGCTCCTGGTCAATGTCTGGGTACCAGATATTGCTTAGTAGGTCAAGAAATAAGAACAGGGCTGAAAGCAGGGGCGACTGTCAGAGATTCAAATTAGCTCAAGTCAAGAAACTGCTGTCATCTCAACTTTATCCAAAGGGAATCACAACCAAAGCAAACCATTTGAAACCCAGTTCTGCTGTCTATTATAAACTTGAGGGAAATTCCTCAACTTCTCTGAGCTACGGCTTCCTTGTCCCTGCAAGGGGAACGGTGAGCATCTCAGGGTTCGCATGAAGATAAAATGAGATGATGAATTAGAAAATAGTGGGTTCCAAGTCCACAGATAGAAAATGCACCTCCCCTCCGAAACACATGGGCAGGCACAGGGACCCCTTCGACTGAATTGGGACAACAACAGACGGAAGAGAAAAAGAGTGAGGGCCAGGAAAATGAGATTACCGTTTCCAGGCAACCGTGGAAAAGGATTAATCTAAGGAGCATTCCTCATAAGGTGCTCCACTGGGTACTTCACAGAAAGGCCCTGTCGGGTTTTCAAAGTGGGATGCAATTATCCCTGCACACAGACAGCCCTTTCAGAACTTACAATTCTTCAAAAATTCTTCCCACATTCTCTTCCCCCCACTCTGTCCCTCCTTCCTTCCTTCCTCCCTCCCTTCTCCTAATTCTCCAATTAGCAAGGGAGAAGCACGGCAGGGCTATTGCATTTTGTGTGGCCTGGTGGTGGTGCCTATGTACGTGGTGTTCAAGTGTGGATGCACACACACATGCAGACTCCAGAGGAGGACACCAAGTGTCCTCTTCTATTGCTTTTCCTGATTTCTTTAAGGCAAGGCCTCTCATTGAACCTGAAGCTTCTGGTTCTTTTTGTTTTTCTTGGCTAGATTAGAAGCCAGCAAACCCAAGGATTCTCCATCTTAGCCGCACTTCCCTCGCTCAGCACTGAGGTTACAGGCATGAGCAAGTCATGCTCACCTCCTTACTTGGATGTTCAAAATCCAAACCCAGGTCTTCATGCTTTACACGAGTGATCTTATCCATTGAGTCGCTCCCCTAGCACCCACTATAATCTTTAAAACCATCCCATTGAGGATCTGAGAAAACAGTGCAGTCATTCTTTTTGGATACAAAACACACATCCATCTCCTGTTCGGGACCAGGGTCTGTACCTTATCTTCTTCATAGATTTTTCCACAAAGTCTTTCAACAGTGATCACTAAGTGAAGAACATTCATCAAAGCCCTGGTTCAGTCCATTGCCTTAGCCATTTGTTCTGTGGCAGAAACTTCGAGTAAATTGCAAGGACACAGACTGGATGTGCACTGCCTGGTTTTCATCATCCTGACATGAGCTAGAGTCATTTTGGAAGAGGAATCCTCAGCCCCCATCCGATTGGCTGCTGTGTAAGCCCGTGGCACGTTTTCTTGATTGATGATTGATGTGGGAGGGCCCAGCTCACTAAGGGCAGTCACATCCTCGAGCTGGTGGCCCTGGATTCAATACAAAAGCAGGTTGGGCAAGCCATAAAGAAGAAGCCAATAAACTACACTCCTCCACAGCCTCCGCATAAGCTCCTACCTCAAGGCTCCTTCTCTGACTTGTCTCAATAACAAAAGTTTAAGCTAAAATAAACCCCTTTTTCTAGACTTGCTTTTGGTCATGGTGTTTTATCACAGCCACAGAAACCGTGACTAAGACACCATGGGAAACTTCTCCTGTCGCTATTAATCCACATAGGAATAACTAATGTTAAATATTTTAGTGAACTGTCACATTCCACGATTAATCCATTCTTCCTTTTTCTTTCAATTTTTTGAGTAGTAAACTCCCTTCTGAGTGAGAAATAGTCCAGGGAAGGGGGAAAGACTTACTGGTTAATGAAAAAAAATTTCATTTGACGGAAAATATCTTGAGGATGCCTTGTCCTTCTGGCTGAAGCTGGGAGTCATTGACCTTGGACATGACATCTCTTCAAGTGAGAATGGGTGAAATTTTCCTGGGGTCGTATTTATCTTAAGTTGAAATGCAACTTACTGTCTTTGCCTGTAATTTCAGTCTGCCGTTGTCTCTTATTGAAGGCAGGAAGGGTTGTCCTGTCTATTAAAAACCGTGCTTCGTTTGGACCCAAAATAAAAGCATGCCAAATGTGAAGGGAGCCAAAGTTGAACTTTGACTCCCAAAGGTTTATAGTGTTCCATTACGGCTGTCACTGAAACTTCTGTGTCTCCAGAAAGAGCAGCTCCCTTCCTCCTTCCCCAGCTTGTAAGAATTAAGATAACACGTCTACACTTCCTTAGAAGAAACTGGCTGGGTGTAGGGTGAGTCTCCACGGGTCCTCAGCACCAGGATCTCCACTGCCGACATCACAAAAGCACGGCAGACCAGACATGTTTGGCTTCTGACAATTTAAGGATTGGCTTTTCTCACCCACCTTTGTGCCTTTTGATGTTCAAAATTCCTCCCTGACAAATACTCTCTGGCCTTGCAGGACTCCTGAAACTTGAGAAGTCTTCTTGCCCTAAGACACATTGAACTGAGTTGAAAGTTCTCAGATGTGGCTGCAGCCTAGCTTCTAGAATTGGATAGGAGAGCTCCCGGGGGACATTTCTGCCTTGCCTACCCCCAGATCTCCTGCTGCCCTTTCTTTCACTTCACCTGCAGGGAGAAGCTTTGTCCAGGAAAGGCCCCTCAGCTGCAGCCTTGCTTCCTGAAGGATCTCTCTTCCCAGCACCAGGCCCCCCAAGGGCAGCTGGACACAGGTATGAACTCTCTGATGGTATCATAGCAGCTGGAGCTGAGTGCAGCCTGAAGACAAACCCCTCCCAGCTTGCTCTTTCTTCTCCAGCAGGCTGCAGAGGAATGATCGATGATGCTTGCCTACAGCTATAGGCTGGCTTCCTAAGAGAGGGGTGGGAGAGGGTCATCAAGAGGGAAGGAGGAGAAGAAGAGGAAGGAGAAGAGGAAGGAGAAAGGGAAAGGGGAGAGAGACACAAGAAGGGAGGAGAGGACACAAGAGGGGAAGAGGGGACACAAGACAGAGGAAACAGCAGAAGGGAAAGGGAGAGAGAGGATCATAGAAGGGGAAGTGGGGAGAACACAGGGGAGAGATTACCAAGAACACATTTCAATATTTAAGTTTCCTCACACTCCCTTCCTCCTTAAACTTGCCCAGAAAATCTCAACAGATATGTCTACAAATGGTGACCTCAGGAGAATGGCTAGCAAAACCAACAATACCATCTCAGGACACCAGAACACTTACACAGCCTGCTTCCCAAAAGCAAAGGCACCCAGCCACAGAGCTTCCTGGCCTGCTGTTATTCCCTTAGATGAAAGGCCAGCTGGAGGACAGATGACGCTAGGAGATTAGTAAGATAAGGTGAAGCCACTGACAGGTGCTAAGATGATAACCTGTGTGCAGGACACAGGCTAGCAGCATTTCCCTCTCTCCAAGAACCTGAGGGTATTTCTGGAATGACAGATGATGATAATGATGATGATGATGATGATGATGATGATGATGATGATGATGATGTGGGGGGGATATCACCCATAACCTCAATGTACTAGGAAAGCAACAACACCAAATGGTATCTGCAGAGCCCCAAAGGTGGTAGGAGCTTCATTGTCATAAAGGTCTCTGTATGAGCTTAAATAGGAGTCTAGACATGTTTAGAGATGTTTGAATGTCTACAGTCATAGCACACTGAACTTGCCCAATCTCATCTGATCTTGGAAGCTCAGGAGAGTTAGACCTGATTAGTACTTGGATGGGAGATGTCTGGCAGTTATGGGACAGCCAACATTTCTTTGCACATGGATGAGAGGAATTCTTGGGTGACAGCTTCTTGCATGGGGAGAAAGGATAGTGGAAGAGCCTCTAGCTTAGACTCTGGTAGTGGCTGTGCAATCTGTGTGCACCTCCAGTGGCCACCATACCAGAGCCCTAGCAAAAGAGGAAGCTGAAGGTAACAACCTGTAAATGGAGACTGCGCTTTTGTTTCCATGACACCCAGACCCGAATAATCACACAAAACCTATACTAATTACAACACTGTTTGGCCAACAGCTCAGGCATATTCCTAGCTAGCTTTTACATCTTAACCCATTTCTATTTTTTATATTTTGTGACGAGACTTGTGGTTTGTTACCTCATACTTGCTTCTTGGGTGGTTATATGGTGTCTGCCTGACTCTGCCTTCTTTCTCCCTGCCTTCAGTTTAGTTTTCCCACTTAGCTACATTCTGCCTTGCTATAGGCCAAAGCAGCTTCTTTATTAACCAATGGTAACAAAGCATTCATAGCATACAGAGGGGAATCCCACATCATTTCTCCCTTTTTCTTTCTAGATAAAAAGAAAGGTTTTAACTTTAACATAGTAAAATTATATATAACAAAATAGTTATCAAGAACAAATTATAGTTACAATATTTAGCCTATTTATATTAGGCAAAAATTAAAATATTCTATCATCCATCTTATCTTCATGCATCTAAAGTTTTGCATCTAATTTATCTTTTATTATAACTAAGGGAAACTATAACTATCTGTCTTCAACTCCATCAAAGACCCAAAAAGGATATAATATCATTTAAGTAAAAAGGCAGTGCATTGTAAGATACTTCTAAAACTCTAGAATTGACAGAGCTATCTCACTGCTTGGACAGTTACCCAAAGTTCTTCTGTAACATTCGGGCATCCATTGTCAGTCTACAGGCCCATAGTATCTGGCAGACCTTTCCTTGAAGCAGGAAATTTGAAAGACTTTTTCGCCTATATTGGCAGTTTGTCAATCACTTTTCTCTGTGTTCTTCAGAAAGTCTGGCAGTTTCTTCTGTGAAGCAGGAACCCTGAAGGACCATCTTTTCCTTTAGAAAGTTCAATAGTCACTTTTCTGTGGGTCCTGCATGTCCAGTTCATACAGCATAGCATCAAGAAGTCCAGGCAAGAGCAGTTTCTTGCCAAAATGACTGGTCAACTCCATAACAAGTTTCTTTGATGTCCATCAACCTCTCTGAAGTAATTGGTGCTGCCAGAAGCAGACATGTTGAGAAAAGTCTAAGTTCTTAAAAACATTTTAAATGCTATACTCTGTAGGTCTTTGAAGTGTTGAAGATTATCTATCTAACTGAAATATATCTCTGAACATCTAGAAAACCTAATTAATGTAATTAAAAGTTTGATTATTATAGATGTCTATCTATTAATCTGTATTTTAACTATACATTATATTTTTAAATGAGCTCTATAAACATAATACCTTAAACAGAAGTAGAAATATATGTATACAGTGTAATGAAATTGTTCTTAAATTTGTATCAATAGACCAAAATTTATACCAATGTAAATTATTAACTTCTATATCATATCCTCCCTTTTTATAAGAAAGAGATTGACTACGACCATTAATCACTTACAATCAACCCCTTCTAAATGAAAACATTTGTAATTAGAGGCTGTGCTTTTGTTTTCTGGTCACCTAGAACCGAATGAATAACCACGGAAAAACTATTTTACTTACAATACTGCTTGGAAAATGGCTCAGGTGTATTCCTAGCTAGTTCTTACATCTTAGATTTAACAGTTTCTATTATTTTATATTTTATGACAAGGCTCATTGTTTGTTGCTTCATACTTGCTTCTTGGGCAGTTATATGATGTCTTCCTGACTCTGCCTTTTTCCTCCATGCATTCAGTTTAGTTTTCCTACCTGGCTATATTCTGCCCTGTCATAGGCCAAAGCACCTTCTTTATTAACCAAAGGTAATAAAAAACATATTCATAGCATCAAAGGGCAATCCCACATCAACAGCCAATAAATTGCCATCAGAAAGGACATTCCTGCCTTCAGTTGTTCCCCTGCACTGGAATGTGACACACACTAGGGAACAGGACCTTCTCTGTCATCTCCCAGAAAGTCCCAAAGGACTGAGACCCTACTCTGCTTCAGAGTTCTTGCATGTTTTATTGCCACTCAACTAGTGCACTGCTGGAGAGAGGCAGTGTCAGGTAGGTGACACTCCTGAAAATGGTCACATTATAAATGCTTAAAATAGAAGTTGCAAGCAAATAACATCATATATCTGCAAGAGATCCAGCGTCATAGACCCACCACGGCTATTGCTGATGTAACCTCTGATGTGTTCCTCCAGCTAACCAACAATTCTGTTTCCTGGCCCCTCCCCTATGCAAAACACCCTCTTAGCTACTGGGCAAAGCTGGTGAGACCAGTACTTGACCTGTACAAACTGATGATGCTACAACTCCACCCACTCTCGCATCCATCACTCAATTATCTCAGTAACTGAAGGAGAGCTTCTTTATAGAAGAAGAAAAACTGACAGTTGGAGGGGCTAAGTATCTGTCTTAGAATAATGCAGTATGTGGCTCTACAGAGAAGCCAGGCAAGTCAGATGATGTGGGCAATTAATTATCCATGCAAGGCAGCGCTCCTGCTTATTACAAACAAAGCAAAAAGACCAAGAAACAAACAAAAGCTGCTCTGTGCTTCTGTGTGGGGCTATGTCACCAGCTCTCGCCCCCAGGGAGAAAATAGCATCTGTCAGAGGCTGTCCACCTTGCCTTGCTTCTAGTTCATTCTCCAGTAGCTCCTGCATTTCTCCCCCTGCCGACCCAAGCCTCGGGAGTAATCAAATCAGTAACTGATATTCAGAAAGTAGGTATAGGCTTAGCTGAAGTGGATTTTGTATGTTAATTAAGTGTTTTATGGAACCTCTGAGATCTCAGATGACACTCAGTAAATATTCCTTCCTGAATCCACACATTCTGTGAGCGGGTTCTGTATAATAAAGCAATTTCCATGTCCTGACAGATGGGCCATAGAAATTGGCTGTGTGGCTGTGATTCCAAAAGATTACATACAATGAAAAATCTGGACAATAAGTGCTCTTTCTGATTGTCGTCTGGGTGCTGGCCACTCTAGAGGGGGCAGAGCTCCATGATTTTGCTCATGTTGGAGCAGAAGATAGACCCTGAAATATCTGCATTTCATCCCAGCATTAGAGTTAGGGTTAAAGATTTCTTTCCTTCCTTCCTTCCTTCCTTCCTTCCTTCCTTCCTTCCTTCTTTCTTCCTTCCTTCCTTTTTATTTGCATCTCTAGCTACTTTTTCTCTCTTACTTTTTCTCTCTGCATCTTCTTTAATTTCTGTAAACTCGGGCTGTATATAAAGTGTTTACCAGAAGGGTGGGAGCAATGAGTTCCCTCTTCCCTGCCAAGCTCAGAGTACTCCTTGCCCCTGTGACTTCCTGGAGAGAAAGAGAGAGCTCTGCATTCTGAGCTTCAGTCCTTTCAGAACAGCATTGCAGATTCTTTGCAGTGAACCCACAGACATAAGCCCTCCTCAAGGCCTGCAAAAGGGCACAGATCACGTGAGCTAGGAATTCCAAGCGTGTGATATAAAATGTGCTTGTTCTCAAAGAAAAACACCCAGTTGGCAACATCTTTTTTAACCCATCCACATTGAGAGTGTTTTAACTTGAAGGGGGAAAAGACTATCTGGGGCTTTTGTCCGGAAGTTCTCCCACTTTGGACAACAGTATTGAAGAAAAATTTCAGCTGTCCTCTTTGCCACCTTGCCTTCTCTCAGCATCCTGCCTCCCTGACTCTTCTGGTGGTACATGCTTCAGTGATGAAAGGGACCTTTTGCAGCCCACAATTAGATCAAGGCAAAATTGCCTATGGAAATGACCAAACCCTTAATTAGCTAATTGCAGGTGCAATTGGCCACTTGCTCCATCAGATGAAGGGCAAGTGGTTAATTGAGCCCACGAGTGACCTACTCAATCAGAACCAACAACCAGCTCATCAGATGAGGTCCCAGCCAAACTGTGTCTGCAAACAATAGCACGCACAAAAAAAATACACAGATCACAAACCGCAGTTGGGCTGCCGTCTGAAAATACAAGCCATGGGACATGAGAGGATGGGGAAACAATCAGCTTGGGGAAGATTCAGTTCTGGGGGTCATGGGATGGGTTCTGCCGAGGTTTGGGGAGCAAAAAGCTGCTGATGTTGGACAGAGCATCTTCTTTGAGTCATTCTTACTTTTTTTTCTCTCGCTTTAAACTCTTGGGAAAACTTGCCACTCTGTCCCAGGGGAGATTTTCATTCACAGATGGGGTCCAAGGGGCTCACAGCACAAAATGCCGTTTACAATGGGGATCGAGGAGGTAAAGGTGCTTTCATCAAACCCACAATCTGAGTTTGAGCCCAGGACCCACAGAATGAATAGATGTAAATTCTTTTCACTGGGAGCTTGGGAAATATGAATGAATGAATGAATTAATTAATTAATTTATTTATTTATTTATAAATGAATGGGTGAAGAATACATTTGCATATGGAAGCCTAGAGCACAGACATAAACATTTCATTAAATTGATAGTAGCTTGGGATTGTAAGCATTGGTAGAGCATTTCCTTAACATGCACAAGGCCCTGGATTCAATTCCTAGAGCACAGTAAGGGGTATGGGAGGGGAGGATTCTGTTGGATTTCCCAGTTTTGGACATCTTAAGTTTGTGTTACTGCCATGTGCATTCCAGGAAACATTTTTCTAGTTTGGTCATCTGAAGAAATGTGGATGGTCCTCAGGACATTGACAGAAATAATAATACAAATCCTTTAATGTCAGCCAGCCAAAATGACAATCTTCTTCATTCTAAGTAGATTATTTGGGCTATTTCTCCTTCTTATCAATTAAAAGTCTTCTACTCTTAGACTGCTATCTTCTGTTGTTCTTGTTTTTAGAGACAGGTTTTCTCTGTGGAACAGCCCTGGCTTTCTGGGAACTAGCTCTCATAGACTAGGCTGGTCTCAAGCAAGACCCACATGTCTCTGCTTCCCAAGTGCTGGAATTAAAGGCATGCACCACCTCCACCTGGCCATTAGACTGCTGTCTTAACAAAGGCCTTTGCCTTCGCCACTCAAGAGGATAAGACCAAAGGACTATGCACCAAGACGGGACATCCACCCTGTCGTCTGCCTGTGTGCTGGCTAGTTTTATGTCAGCTTGATACAGCTAGAGTCATCTAAGAGGAGGGAACCTTAATTAGGAAAATGCCTCCATACGCCTGGGCTATAGGCATTTTAAACATTTGTTTTAATTAGTCATTGGTGGGGAAGATTTTAGCCCCTTGTGGGTGGTGTCACACCTGACTTGGTAGTCTTGGGTGCCATAAGAAAGTAGGCTGAGCAAGCCAGGAAGCAGCACTCCTCCATGGCCTCTAATCAAATTGAGCCTCCAGATTCCTGACCTGTTTCATTTCCTACCCTGACTTCCTATGATAATAAGCTGCTATAGAGAAGTAAAATAAACCCTTTTCCTCCCCAAGTTGCTTTCCGTCATGGTGTTTCACCACAATAATAAAAACCCTAGCTAAGACACTCTGGGAATCTTACATGTTACCTCTGCTCAGAATCTGTTGTGAGGTCATCAGGTGGCAGCTTTAGGGGTTCAGACCTTGGAAAAGTGGGCTGAGTCCACATGTGTCGACTGAAAGAGAATGCAAGGCGGTCTCACTGCTCGCAAGTTTAAGAATTCTGCTTGACAGAACGGTATGCTAAAGAAGTATTCAAAACGCAAGGTGCACGTGATTCAGACAGGATCAAAAGAGAGCTTCTTAGCGTGAAGCTCGGGGGCAGAGGCCAAAGCAGCTCTCAGATAGTGGGGCAGAGTGGGAAGGTCCACAGCAAAGGAGGGAACCAAACCTTCTCTCAAGCCTCATGAGGCAGACGTCACTGCACACAAAGGCAGTGTGGTGCACTAGGGAATTATTTAAGCATTTTAAATGATAAAATAAAATCTACTACATGATGCCGACCACATCAATAAGACATTAGTGTGTGCTAGTGTGTTCTTTGCAAAGAATCGTAAAGTGCACAGAATTTTGTCCCATGTGATCCCAGTGCAGGAAAGGAGAAGCCTAGTCCTAGGAAACATCTTAACTCTGAGACAGGAGATAAGGCTTTAAAGATCTGGTGGGTTCCTTAAGGGAATACGTTCACTTTCAGCTGCTCAAATTGACAAGGGACTCTTTGAGATGAATAGATGAGGACAGAGAGTGACTGCCTAGTATATAAAGGCCAGGAGTTCAATCCACAGCTCTGCTGAACAGAAGCAATATGTTCCTTTGGTAAAAATAAATACTAGCTCCAATATTTAAGCTGGGCTCCCGAGCATTTGTGCTAGAGTTAAAGATCTGCCTCCATCACCTCTCTTGCCTTTGCCACCTTGGGCAAATTGTGTGACTTCTCTGTGATTGAGACCCCTAATCTACATCTGCTCCCGAGATAATTGTATCCTAAACTCTTGATAAACACTGCAATTAGCAGGTGTCAGAGACACGATTCCATCTCTGTCTGGCTCCAGAATGATAGCCTTATTAAACTTTATGCTAAATTCCCTCACATGTAATTCTAGTTTGGGTTATTGCCTTGAATGTTGCTTTCTTAAACACGAGTAGGGCTTTATTGCATGTGTTGTTCTACAAATGATCATTTCCCTGGCAGTCTAATTTGTATATGTCTGCACCAGTACCGAGACAGCTCTGCTCCATCATTCTTCCTGGCAGCCTAGAATTTCACAGGATAAATGAGGCTTAGATACTGTCAGGCAAATCAGGGTTCCAGACAGACTCACCTGGAAAGCACCATTCAGGTAGACTGGACGGCAAATGCTGCCCCCTTAATCTATGGGAGGCATTGCCACAGGGAACCCACTGAGAAGTTTCTGGGATTTTGTTTTGTTTTGTTTTGTTGTACTACAAATGAGATTTTAGGACTTTCTTTGTCTTTTTCATGCTGGAATTTCTTCTTTTTTCTTTTTTAGTTAAAAAATTACTTTTCATTTTATATGTAAACCCCTGCTCCCTCTTCCTCTTGTACTCCCACCCCCCTCCCCTTTCCCATCCCGTATTTACTCCTCAGAGGGGTAAGGTCTTTCCTGATCAACAAGGTCTGGAACACAAAGTTGAGGCGGAATCTTCCTGCCCCCCCCCCAAACCCCAGCCCCTATTCTCGTATCATGGCTGACCAAGGAATTCCACCATAGGGAATGGATTCCAAACAGCCAGTTCATGCACCTGGGATAGGTCCTGGTGTGGCTGCCAGCCCTGCCCCCCACCTCCCACACAGATCAAGCCTCATAACTGTCACCCACATTCAGAGAGTCCCATGCTTTGCTGGTATTTCTATGAACTGCTTACCTGATAGTGGAATTCCAGAAAAAGAGGTATAAATTATTTAAATGTTGATAGATGCTGCCAGAAGGACTCCAAAAAGACCCTCCTGTTATTCCTGCCCTCCACCAGTCGAAGGGAAGACATTCTTTCCTATTCTCACTGAAATGCATATTGCCATCCTTGTGTTTCTCATTGCTCTAAAAGATAAACTTCGAAACCCAAGGTTTGGTTGCTAATGAGGTTAAGGCACTTTCCGTAAGCTTTTGAATTTCTTCTTCTAGTGATTGCTCCATTACCTTATAAAACAATGCATTTTATATTTGTACACATGCAATAAACACAAACCACATATATCTATTTAAAGTAAGCTAAAGGTAGCTACTATATTGTTCGGTCTCACTGGCCTTGTTTCAAGTGTCTCCTGGTCCCTGTTAGAACAGAGAGAGTGGGAAGGAGACCGAAGGGAAAGGGAAGCCAAGAGACCACCAGCCATGAGATGGATACAGGAAGAGAGCAGTGTGACTGTAGAAAATAGACATGGAGAACTAAGAGAAAACTTACAAGTTACCTGATCAACATTACAGTGCAATGTGGTATATCAGAACCAACTTGTTCTGATGTATTTTTTGAAAACATGAAAAAAATTATTTTATATACGTAAGAAGGCTATAGGTCCTCATTGAACTTTAACAGAATTTAAAACAATATGTCACCACTCACAAATGTGAACAAGCACATATAAAACCTCAGCTCCCATGAGCACTCCCACACTGGGCTTTGCTAACCTGCTTATTGCAGGCTAATATCCTCAAGAGCTAGCCATTCAACATGTGTAGGTTGGAATAATAATTATAGTGTCCGTTATATGTCAGGAGATTGGGGCATTTTTTGATAATTTATTAATAATCAAACATTTTTGAAAAATGTTATTGTTAGATCTAAAAACATTGTTTTCTGCAAGATATTTTAAGATATCCTTAAATCCAGAGAGAGATATAATGAGAAGAGGCGGGAGAGAGGAAGAATGACAAAGAAAATGAAAACTGTAAATAAAATATGGCATATTAATTTGGTGTGTCCACTAATGTCAACCAACTAAGAATGAGCTCATTGAAGGCACTTGATGACAATCCTCACACAAACTCACTCCAAAAAATTAACTGCAATGATGGACAAAATAACTTGGAAAATTTATTTATAAGTATTAAAATATTGATATCTGTAGTATTTTATGAGACCAACTATTTTAATATAATATTATGCAGTGTTATGGTCTCTGCAATGCAAATCATAGCAAATTAAAAAAACAGCCAATAAAGTAAAATTTTTGTCTTTTTTTCAGTATTAATTAAATAATTATAATTGACATTAAGGCACATTGTTTTTTAGTAAGCTTATATAGATATATAAAACTCAACCAAGGATAGAGAATCTATTCTATGAATGGAGAGTTCTCAAAATTCAACACAAATATAAGACAATAATTTTAAACATTACACACATGCACACACAAAATTTTTACATCTGGAAACCATGATGGGTTGGCAACAGTGGGCATTTTCTGACTTTATTGTGGGCTCTATTAGCAATGCTGTGACTTAGTTTGATTCTTTTTCTGTGCTGAGTTCATGAAGACGAAAATCAAGATGATAGTTTATCTTAAATTCCCTAGAGTGTACTGATATCTCCGCAGACAATGGAGAAATGGGGCGGGAAAAGGCACAGGAGCAATACTTTCCTTTCAAGTATTTTCACAGTGTGCTCAAGTAGCCTAATGACTATTTAATAGTATTGTAGCAGTGACAGCTAAATGCTAACATATTGCAGCCATGCACACATTTCTCCAAACACGATGGGTTCAAAGCACATAAGTAATCAGCTGTATTAAAGTGCAGCCCTAAAACTGTGATCGTTCAGAGTCCGTAATTACACTGGCAGTGGGTTCCGGAAGGAAGGCTTTAGGATGAACTAAGACTAGATGCTATTTGCCCAGGTATTTCAACAATTTTTAAGGAAGGCACTGTGTTTGTGTGTGTGTGAGCGTCAGTGAAGGAATTCCACTTATTAAGTAACTGAGAAACATACAACCACATCTCGGGATTCTAGTGGTTTCCTCCTTGTAGTGCAGATAAGGCACCAACGAGGAAACAGAGATTTGAAACTTCAATGGAAAGCAAAGTAGTTTTCATGCCCTTGAAAAATGGTGGTCAGAGATGCAAGACACTGAGGACTTTTCAATGCAATAACAGAAAAATCTTATAGCGTTATTAGATATATTGGGAAGTATTGCCAAAGACATTCCAACTGGCTCAGTGGGAGCCACTTGTTAACACTTCCCAAAGGAAATTTGTACTAAATGATGAAAGTGTGTGTTTGTTAGATAACAGAAGTCAATCGTAAAATAAAATTGTTCTTTTTCTTTTATTCTTTTCCAATCATTAATAGAACAGTAAGCTTCATCATTGAAAAAGCGTTAGCTTTTATTTTAAAAAAATTCTTGGTGAGAAGGAATATTTTTTGCCACCAAACAAAAATCTTTGGAATAATTGTATTCATATACCAATTATCATCTCTAATGTCTGGCTTCAAAATTATGCTTACTGACACTAATCTTGAAAGTTTTCATTGACTTTATAATGAATGATAAGTATAAGTTCAGTAAAAATTTAAACATCTGTAAATAAATACACATTCAAACTAGACAAAAATATTGACCAGGACTTCTTGTGTGTTTCAGTTCCTAATATCACTTTATTTGAGAAACCATTCTTCTAGAAATAAAACCAAGGAGACTGGTACAGTGCCTTCATTTTCTATATAAAAAAGGCGGACGCTGCAGTTTAGAGCATTGCTTAGGTTTTGGCAGCCTTTCAGTTAAGTCTCGACTCCGTCACTTATTTCCACATGCCCCTGGCTAAATGTCTTCACTTCTGGAAGTTACAGTTTTGTCATTTCTATGATGAAGTTAACAATAGCACCTAAGTCTAGGTTTGTTGCTATGATTTAATTAGATATGGAGAATTTACTTAGAAAAAAAGAGAAAGAGAGAGAAAGAGAAAGAAAGAAAGAAAGAAAGAAAGAAAGAAAGAAAGAGAGAGAGAGAGAGAGAGAGAGAGAGAGGGAAATAAAGAGAAAGGAAGGAAAGAAGAAAGAAAGAAAGAAAGAAAGAAAGAAAGAAAGAAAGAAAGAAAGAAAGAAAGAAAGAAAGAAAGAAAGAAGGAAGGAAGGAAGGAAGGAAGGAAGGAAGGAAGGAAAGAAAGAAAGAAAGAAAGAAAGAAAGAAAGAAAGAAAGAAAGAAAGAAAGAAGCTTCACGTAATAAAGTGACCCATGTTCAGCCAGACACCAGAAGTGCCTTCTGTATCCACGTCATCAACAATCCTGGTCTGGTGTCCCATGCATTATACTGGTCTGTGTCAAAACTTGGTGGGAAATTTTACCTTGGATTGAAACCGTGTGGTTTCTTTGCTCCATAATGAGGACAAGAAAGAAGGGAGTGAGGTGGGGCAGGAGTAGCCATACTGAAATAAAATAAACCAGGGTAGTGGGGAGAAAACTTGTTCCTTTTAAAGTGATGGTCAATTTATCCAATAATATTGTGGGGATTGAGTGGCACGGGAAAAGGTGGAAGCTGTGTTCGAAGCCAGAGAACGAGTAAATTGTGAGCATAACAAAATTTCTTGAGCTGTGGTCTCTACTAAGTGCAAAGACTAGAAAAAACATGAATTTGCCAAGTCCAGTAGAATGGTTACAGAGCCAAGCTTGGCTGCACAGGAGTTGTATGGTCCTAGGCCAGTCTTCTAACCCAGCAGACATTACTTACAGTGTCCCAGTGGAAACTGCGCTCAATACATTGGGTAAAGTACAGGACTGGTTGCTGAGGTCGCCAGACCCCACAGAGCAACTGTCCTTCAAGGACTCGAGCTCCTTGAGGTCTGAGACAATCTCACTCATCTTTGTTGGGGTGCCAGATGAACTCTGAACTCTTAAGTCCTAGACTTTGCTAACTGTTTGACCCTGTGCTCTGTTGGTGAAGACCCAGGTTAAGACCTGCTCACTTTACTCAGGTTTTTCCACTGCTCTGACCCTTTGCTTCCTGAAGATCACACAGGATGTAGATGAACTATTGTATGGGTATTTTGAGGCTCGGAAGCAGTGCCTATAAAGTCTTGAGCACAAACCAAACACAAAAAATGGAAATTCACATTTTGGTTATCAAATTTTTCCTACTTGTGTCTTCCCTTTTGAAATAAAAACAATGATGATGATGATAACACAGTTTTTTTAAGCCCAAATTTAACTTCTAAGATATGAGAAGATTCAGCAAGCTACAAAGTGCTAAACAACTGTTGATTGACATTGTGGGTGATTATTTAGATATCACTGATAAAAGACAACACAGAAGCAGTAAGCGCTAAAATTTAAAATTGGCCCAGGAAGTCGGCAAAGTAAAGGGCATTCTTTCTATTAATGCTTTGGTTAAGTGAGGTTTGTGTATCTCCATCCACAAACCATTCCCCTTGCCCTTGCCAGGAAGACTGTTTTTCATAAACAATGAATTACGTTCTCTAAAAGACCATGCTGAAAATAGTAACAAGTACGTTTAACAAATCAGCACATCCGCAAACTGTGGCTGGCATGCTCATTTTCCAGGAACGCATGGAGGGAATTCCTGCGCCGGGGGAAAGACAGGACTAAAGCAATGGGTGGGCTCAGAGGACAGATCGGTGGATGAAGGGTTTGTTGTGAAAGCTTGAGGCTTTCACATCCAGACTCCAAGTAAGAAGATAGGTAGAGCGAATGGAAGATACAGGATGGAATACTAAAGTTCACCTTGAAAAAATTGTTTGTATGATATTCAGGGCATTAAAGGGCTGTATATTTACATGCAGAGGGAAAAGAATCACAAGTCAGCTGAAGTCATTCCTCCACAGGAATGACTCACATGTCACCATCCACATAAGATGTCACACTCTAAGGAGGAGACCAGCCCTCAGCTGGTATAGAGAAGAGATTCCCTTCAGCGGGAGCCATCTTTAGTCATCAGTTATTAAAGGGAATCTAATCTAAGGACCTTGTCTCATTTGCACACAGACTCAGAAAGGATCACTCTCGGAAAAAGATAAAATGTTTTCAACAAAGGAATGTGATATCTGCTGCCCTCTCCACCTGGAACACCCTTTTTAGCCTGGTTGCATTGGTTATGTATAATTGCCAATGACTACCTGGTTCTGGGGGAGAAAAAAGCAAATGAGCAATAAAGATAGTTTTAGTCATCCTTCCTTCAATGTCTTTTCCCTGGCCTCAAATTGAGAGGAAAGCATGCAGTCTCAATCCCACTGCGGTGAACTGGTGTCAGGGAAGACAAAGCAAGACCTAGAGGAAGCACTTGACGATGGTGATTTGCGACTGTATGTTTTTCTTCAAGCAGTCACTAAAGCAAGGCTAGAGGAGAAGCGAACAAAACATGGCTGTGAATTTTTAAGCTTCATTTGCTTATTCAACAAATATGTACTGAGCGTTGCGCAAAGAGCTCATATTCCAGTGATGGAGCAGTCGGAATGGCACCTGATCTCGGGAAATTCAGAAACTAATGAGGAAAGCAGATGAAGAAATCACAAAACCTGGGCTGAGTATTCCAGCGGCAAGCACCTCCCTTTTTATAATGAAGTCAGAGGAAGCCTCAGCTGAGACCTGAAGGCTAAGAAAGAGCTAAGTGGAACAAAAGCTGAAGAGTAATTGTGGGTTACGGATGAAATGGTGGGGCTCGGTGCATAGAGGTAGGAGGGGATTACCATACATGCAGAAAATGAAGTAAGATCAATGAGATTGAAGCTCACTGGGTGAGGGCTGGAGAAAGGGCTCATCTTGCTGTTCTTATAGAGAACACAGGTTTGGTTCCCAGATGTGATTGACAACATCTGTGAATCGGGTTTCAGGAGATCTAACACCTTCTTCTGGCCTCTGCAAGTCATACTTGCAGTACACAAACATGCATGGAAGCAAAACACTCATCCACATAAAATATTTTTAAAATAAGAAATAAATAAGCTCACAAGAGAGTTCTAGGGTCCTAGACCAAGCTGTAGCAACTGTGGTCTTCTGAACACTTTGGCCTTTGAAGCAAGCAACAACAGTGAATACAGGCCATAGGGCACTATGCAGTGAACTTTTTGGTCTGTTTAGAACCTTCTCCCCTAATAGTAGTACAAAGGGGTGGGAAATATCTGAAACACTAACTTCTTATGCATCATTCAAGGCCAATTGTAAGGCTCTTTATTTGCAGATGAGAAAACTGCGGCTCAGAGGGCTAGAGAGAACACAGCAAAAGAAGCTGTTACGACCTGGTGTGCTGGGTAGTTTTCTGTCAACTTGACACGAGCTAAAGTCATCTGAGAGAAATAAGATCAGGCTGTAAGCAAGCCTTTAGGGCATTTTCTTAATTGGTGATAGATGGGAGAGTGTTGACTAAGGTTTCTGTCCTGCCCGATTCCCACAGTCATTAAGTCCCAAAGAAATTACACAGAGATCTACATTAATTATAAATTGATTGGCCTAGTATCTCAGGCTTCTTATGAACTCTTATAACTTACATTAACCCATAATACTTGTCTGTGTTAGCCACGTGGCTTGGTACCTTTTTCAGCAAGGCAGTCACATCTTGCTTGCTCTGAGTCTGGCTTCCTCTCTGTCTGGGTGATGATGCAGACTTCAACTTCCTTCTTCCAAGAATTCTCGTTGCCCCATCTCTACTTCCTGCCTAGTTTCCCTGCCTATACTTCCTACCTGGCTACTGGCCAATCGGTGTTTGTTTAAAATAAAAGGGACAGAGTACAAACCATTGTCCCACAGCAGGAAAGGGCCCAGCCCATGGTGGGTGGTGCCATCCCTGAGCTAGTAGTCCTAAATTCTATAAGAAAGAAACTGAGCCAGCAATGTGGAGCAAATCAATAAGCAGCATTCCTCCATGGCTACTGTACCAGCTCCTGCCTCCAGGTTCCTAACCTGTTTGAGTTTCTGTCCTGACTTCCTTCTATGATGAACAATAATGTGGAATCCATCACAAAAACAGAAACCCTAAGACAACTGGATTGAATTTCTACCTTGGCCTATCAGGATCATGTCAAATGGAAAATCTAGAGGCCAACTTGATCTGCTTCAGAGTTTTGCTATGCCCACACAGAGTGAAAAATACTGGTTCTGTGGGCAACACTCCATTTTTATTGTTTTTGGAAATCAGCTTCAACAGGACTTCATTTAGATCCAGCCTCCTCATGGATCTCCAAGCCAAAACCAAGCAAATATGCATTGTTAGCTTAAAATGATGCCCCCTTTGCCATACTATCAATCACAGGTACACTCAGTCCTCAGACACGGACCGCCTTTCTTTTGCTTCACTGAGCTATGAGTCACTGGGCCACAGCAATCGCACTTGGCTTAGGGAGTTCATTGCTTTGTCCTCAACTGGAATTTACAGGGAACTCAGGAGTTACCAGAGTTGAAAATGATCCAGTGCCAAGTCACGGCAAGAGAGAGTTAAATCATTGACAATTTTGAGGTGTCGGCAAATCGGCACATTCAGAAATATAACATTATACTTTCTCCTGGAAAAAGAAAGAAAATTAGGAATACTTGGTTGGACTGTAATCATTTACTTAATTGAAAGTGTTTGCAGAGGACAGAAGACTGCCTGACAAGTAGAATCACAGCTATCTGTTTCTTGATGCTACGCAGAGCGTCTGGTGACTCGTTTATGTCATAGACCTCGAGGACTGCCAAGTATGACATTCCACTCCTTAATGGATTCAAGAGTTTGGCCTTCTGGCAAGGCTCTAAAGAGTCTATGCTTTCTCACCAGCAGCTCTCACAGTTGCTATTTCTCCCTCGGGGAGGTTGTTTGTTTGTTAGTGTTTGTGGGTTTGTTTAACAAAGACACAATTCATCATGTGAGAATTATTAGGCTCTCATCAAAGAGTGTGAAACCACAAAGCTAATTGACACCCATAAGCAGGGGTGGTTGGCGGTTGACTAGATCCACAGGCCAAGTAGCTTTGGTCAAAGCCATGTGGTTCAATGTGCTGTTGCCCCACCGTTATAAATCTCTCTGTACCCGTGGCCTCCCAGAATCCCAGGTGAATCACTGAATCCATGGATATTAAATTCACAAAAATGCTAATGGATTGCTCTGTTCCCTTAAGTTTCTCCTTAACTTGCCTTGGGGCTTTCACGCAATACTATCCACCGTTCTGAGTCCTTTGTGTACATTGTCTCCTCCGCTCAAGCTGGCTTTGGCTTCTCTTTGAGATGTCCTCTTTGTGAACTCACCAAATAACTTGACCTCATTTCTCCTCGACACCAACTTAGCTTCCCCCAAACCCCCATCACCACTTCTGGTTATTCTGTTCATTTGTGTCTACCAAGAACATTTTATTGCCCAAGGATACAAACAAGATTCAAGGCTGCCTGAAGAAGCGGTTGACTCTACTCAGGGAGAAACAAATGCCCACCATGTAAGTATTTTTTAGTTTTTGCAAAGGACTGAGTCATAAATTCAATGAGCCGTTATACACTCGTGCATCTTGGGAATGAATAGTGTTGTAGGGAAATGAGTGTGATTTAGTATTAGATGAGCAAACAAGATATAAAATTAGAAGGGTGACAGGACTTCAGCTGTACACAGAACATGTACTAGGAAGTAGTAACATTTAATATCCAACAAATTAATAGCAGTTATTTTCTAGGGATTACAAATGCTTTGAATTTTCCACTTGGGGCCTTGATCTCCAGGTTTTAAAAACTGACCATTCAAAATGTCAGTAAGAACCAAGGTTCAAAAGAGTTTTAGACCAAGCCCTCCAAACACTGCCTGGATTCCTCGACCCTTTCACAGGTGAGGAGTCAGGGCCAGCATGTATCTTGAGGAATTTACAGAGAAGGTTCAATTCCCAGCTTCAACTCCCCTGCAAATGTGACAGTGATTTTTTAAATGTGCCTGGAGAACTGCATCTGGGGTTTTGCCAGTCCCGTAACGTTTGGGACGTTTGCTGAACCCAAAACACAGCCGGGCCCACCCATCCATAATTAAAGCCCTCCCCCCAAATGAATTCATTGCTTTGTGGCACCATCTGTCTCATTCCCTTATTTACATAATAGGGAACCCTGCTCTGTCTGCGGCAAATGAGGAGCGACAAAGGAATGGCAAGCCAAGATGAAATGTGTACACGGGTACATCAGATTATGTATAATATGGTCAAATCCCTCCAATTTAAAATTTCTTTAAGGATCTCAAAGCCCATCATCGTTTCCACCTCGGCCTCCTTGCAGCCCTCAGAACTCCTTCCGTCCTTCTGCCGTATCTGCAGCTCTCGCTCACGTGTCTTGGTTTGCAACAAAAGTTCGTTTGCCACATTTCATTTTATTAAATATTTTATTTTTCTCTTGTGGACCCATTAGAACTCCAGTTCGAGAAAGTGCCATAAATCAGCCGTGTTTAGTATTCACCGAGAGTGCTGCAGAAATAAGCAGGTTCCTATTAACCTGAACTTTAAAATGGGAAACAAAAAAAAAAATGTCCCCACTAAGAGCTTCTGTGAATTCTTCTTGCTTTCTTCCTGTCCCTCTCCTGGGAAGTTTCTGTCCTCATAATGGGAGCGGGAATAGTAGCTCAGAGACAAAGGACTGATTTTCTAAGGGCAGCACTCACTCTAATCCCATGGTTTGTGTCTTTTCTCCAGGAACTGAGGCAGATCTAGCTTCAAAGTCCCCACAGCAGCCACAGGCAGTACTATCTGGAGCACTGGCCCATGAGTCAAATGTCTTGGACTTGTGTCTCGGTTCTGTCCCTAACTTTTACTGACCTTGGGCAAATCAATTCTTTGAACTTCCATTTCCTAATCAATAATGTTCTTATTTAAAAAAAAAAAAACAACCTGAGAAATGTCATTCTTCCCTGTGGATCTAGGGTTTACATGCGCATGAACCCAGACACGAAGAAGAGCAGTGTCAGCTGCACACACGGAAGATGGATTTGGGGGTTGCTAGGCTCTTTTAGGTCCAGGGCTCACCTTTCATCAGAACTGAGCCCGCAAGTGCCTAGGCTTTAGAGGTTTCCAGACATAGATTGTCTTCTGCAACAAGATCGATTCTTTTATAGCCAAAGGTTGGGAGGAAGCTGTCTCAGCCCACCACTGACAGTCCAGAGAGCAGCAACACTTGAGGTTCAAATTGTTAGGAGCTAAGATGAGAGCAGAGGCTTAATCTGAACACCACAGATGGCCCCTGTATAATATATAATATATGATATACAGTATACGGTTTACAATATACAATATATGTACATATATGCATAAATACATATACATATATACATATACACATATATATTAACAACATGAAAGGTGAAAATTCTATAATCATATCCACAAAGGCAGAACTCTCAGTGGATTAGGTATAAAAGGTTGTTCCATTATACAAGAAGGCCGTGCATATCAAGCCCATGGCTTACAACATTTTTAATGATGCTAAATTGGGAGATTTCCTCTAAAGATCTGCGAGAAGATGTACTATGTATTTTAACGCAGTACTACAAATCCTTGCCAAAGCAATTACAGAGCAAGAAAAACTCATTTCCTACAATAGGGAGCAAAATTGTCAAGCCATCCCTAATTACCGAATGCATGAACTTATATGTGGAAAACCCTAAGGATTCCACCAAAATACTCTAAGAACTGATCAGCAGCTTTTAGGATTCAAAGTCAATGTACAGAAGTCAGGAGCGATCTATGCACTAATTATCAGAAATGAGATTTAAAATAACCTCATTTGCCATAAGGACAAAAAATAAGTACAAGTGTAAATTTAACCTGAAAGGTTAAAAAAAGACCTATATACTCAACAGTATAAAACACAAGTGGAAGAAATGTAAGAATATTAATAAATAAGCATCTGCCTTCAGGATTTAGAAGACTTGCTTGATATAGTGAAAATGTTCATAGTATCCAATGTAATATGCAGGCTTAATGCAATCTGTACCAGAATTTCAGTCATTTTTAATAGAAATTGGAAAAACAACCTGTATGTGTATATATATATATATGTATATATATATTCCCAATAATAAAAATAATTCTGAGGAACCAAGTTATAGATATAACATTCCCTATTTCAAGCCATATTATCAGATGAGTGTAATCAAAACAGTATGGTCCTGGCGTAGAAGAGTTCACATTGACCAGTGGAACAGGAAAAAATCTACTGTGCGAACTTATTTTTGACAAAATTGTCAAGAACACACAGTGGGAAAAGGTCAGTCTCTTCAGAGAAAACTCTCCATGTTCCAAAGAATAAAATTAAACCTTTCTACCATATACAAAGTTCATTTCAAAAAGGATTTAATACTTTTATTTTCAGTACTCGGGATCAAGCCCACCCCTTCGTGTGTGCTAACCAAGGGTTCTACCACTGAGCCACATGCCCAGCATCTTAAAACATAAAAATAGACAAAAACCTGCAATAACTATTAGAAAAAATATATAAAATAAAGACTCCATGGCATGGGTCCAGGTGATGATTTTGTTGTCTGTTATCCTGAAAGCACAAGCAACAAGACCAAAGTAGGCAAGTGAGACTGCATTGAACTAAAAGGCTTTCACAATGAAAATATCAAGTAGAGAATGAACCTGCGGAATGGAAGAAAATATTTGTAACCACACATGCTTTGTAGATATATGATACACATATCCAAGAATTCGGTAGGAAGAAAGCAAATAATTTTATTGAAAAATGGGGAAAGAAAGCTGGGTGCTTGTAGTCCTAGCTAAGGTCAGAAGATCATGAACTCAAGTCTAGCCTTGGCTATAAGGCACCTTCAAGACTCTCTTGAGCTACAGGGAGAGGAGAGAGGAGAGGAGAAGAGGGAAAGGAAGAGGAGAGGAGAAGAGAGGAGAGGAGAGGAAAAGGACCCTGATGAACTGATTTCTCCAAAGTCATACAAATGGACAATAGGCAAATGAAAACACACTCAGTAGTGATTAGGAAATGTTATCTAAAACCATCATGTGGTAATACCTCACACTTACTAGAAGGGCTTTTATCAAAAACTAAACATTGAAGAGGATGCAGAGAAAATAGAATTCATACACTGTTGGCAGGAATGAAAGAATAAAATAGCTATTATTGGTAAATGGTGTAGAAGTCATCTTAATTTCTTTGCCTATTGCTCTAACAGAATACTAGGCAGAGGCAAATTTAGGGACAAAAGGGCTTATTGTGGCTCTTAGTTCAAGGATGCAGTCCATCCTGGAGGGAAGTAGAGTCATAAGGAACTTGAAGTAACTGTGACATCCCATCTGAAAGACAAGAAACACAGGAAGAGAAATGCATGCTGCTGTTAGTAGCTCTTTCCACGAAAACAGCCCAGAATCCCAGTTAGGGAGTAGTGATACAGTGGGTGGGTCTTCCTGCCTCAATTAATGAAATCAAGGACTTTGTTCACAGGCCTGCCCAGAAGCCTATCTCCAGGAGACTCTAAATTCCATGGAGTTGTCAATTAGACTTTTCACAGAGGTCCCTGACAAAATTATGGATAAAGCTCCATAGAAACCAGCTTACCTTTTTGGCGGCAGGGTGTCCTGTGTTCTACTCCTCCCTGCCCTGCCCCCCAATATCTCCCTTTTGTCCACGGGTCATTGGACTACCAGGCGTCCATGTTTAGGTGCTGAGGACTTCCATCTGGACGGGTGAGTGTGTGCTATCCAGGGGCGGACTGTCCCAGAAGAGAGCACAAACCCCCCTCCCCCAGCTCCTTCTTCAGGGCTGTCTTTCTTACGCACAACCCAGCCCCCCAGCACCCCCCCAACCCTGCCCTGCTGTATGCTAGGACCAGTGCTCAAAAACAGTTTTAAGCTCCTACACTAAGGCTACCCACCCAGAGCGGTGAGTGCCTGCCTACCGGGCAGGCCTCAAGGACCCCTGTAAGGGAGCCTGGGCACCTTCAGCTTGTGCTCCAGGGGTGCCTGCGCTCTCCTGGATCTCTCCCTCCCTGCCCCGTTTTTCCTTTTGTCCCCGGATCATTGGACTACCTGGCGGCCCTGCTTAGGTGCTGTGGAGTTCCATCTGGACAGGTGAGTGTGTGCTATCCAGGGGCGGAATGTCCCGGAAGAGAGCACAGTCCCCCCTCCCCCAGCTTCTTCTGCAGGACTGTCTTTCTTGCACACGACCCCCCCCCCCAAGCCTGCGTTTTCTGCTGGCTCCTTTGCTTGGGAACAGTTTTCTGCTCCTACACTGGGGCTGCCCACCCAGAGCGGTGAGTGCCTGCCTACCGGGTGGGCCTCAGGGACCCCAGAAAGGGAGTACGCGCACCTCCAGCTTTGGCGGCAGAGTGTCCTGTGTTCTACTCGTGTGTCCCCCCCCTCCCCCCGCTGCCCTCCAAGTTCTCCCTTTTGTCCGTGGGTCATTGGACTACCAGGCTTCTAGGTTTCGGTGCTGAGTTCCATCTAGATGGGACGGTTCCTGCTTCTACACTGAAGAGATACACCCAGAGAGTCAGTCACAACAAAGACTGGACCAAGACACCAGGCCTCTCCTGGCTCCATTTGAAGGAAGAGATGGGAAGGCGCCAATGCAAGAATTCCTCCAACAACCTGAAAGGCAACATGACATCACCAGAATCCAGGGATCCTGAAACAAGAAAAATTGTACACCCTAATCTAGAAGAATTAGAAGAAATGGACTCAAAAGTGAATTATATGAAAATAATAGAAGACCTTAAACAGGAGGTGAAAAACTGCCATAAACAATTAGAGATCACAAACAAAAAGGTAGAGGAAATGAATAAATCGCTCAAAGATACCTAAGAAAAACAAGAAAAAGCAATCAAACAGGTAAGGGAAGCGGTTCAAGACTTGAAGAATGAAATGGAAGTAATGAAGAAAACACAAACCGAGGGAAGGATGGAGATGGAAAATCTGGGTAAACGAACAGGAACTACAGAGACAAGTACTAACAACAGATTACAAGAGATAGAAGAAAGAATTTCAGACACTGAAAATACCATAGAGAAAATAAACACACTGATCAAAGAAAACAGCAAAACCGACAAATTCTCATCACAAAACATTCAGGAAATCTGGGACACAATAAAAAGACCAAACCTAAGAATAATTGGGATAGAAGAAGGAGAAGAAGTAAAGCTCAACGGTCCAGAAAATATATTTAATAAAATTATAGAAGAGAACTTCCCAACCTAAAGAAAGATATTCCTTTGAAGGTTCAAGAAGCATACAGAACACCAAATAGACTGGACCAAAAAAAAAAAAAAGCATCTCCTTGCCATATAATTATCAAAACACAAAACATACAGAATAAAGAAAGAATATTAAGAGCTGCAAAGGAAAAAGGCCAAGTTACTTATAAAGGTAAACCTATCAGATTTATACCTGATTTCTCTATGAAAACAATGAAAGCCAGAAGGTCCTGGATAGATGTACTGCAGAAACTAAGAGACCATGGATGCAAGCCCAGACTACTATACCCAGCCAAGCTTTCGTTCACTATAGATGGAGAAAACAAAATTTTCCAGGATAAAAACAAATTTAAACAATATGTAGCCACAAATCCAGCCTTACAGAAAGTAATAGAAGGAAAATCACAAACCAAGGAGTCCAACAATGACCACGATAACTCAAACATCTAGAGACCCTTCACCAGTGCAAATCAAAGAAGGGAAACACACAAACTCTACTACTAAAAAAGTGACAGGAGTTAACAACCACTGGTCATTAATATCACTTAATGTCAATGGACTCAACTCACCTATAAAAGGGCACAGGCTAAGAGATTGGATACGAAAACAGGATCCAACATTCTGCTGTTTACAAGAAAAACACCTTAACCACAAAAACAGGCACCTACTCAGAGTAAAGGGATGGGAAAAGGTTTATCAAGCAAGTGGACCTAAGAAACAAGCAGGTGTGGCCATACTAATTTCTAACAAAGTTGACTTCAAACTTAAATCAATCAGAAAAGATAGAGAGGGACATTTTATACTCATAACAGGAACAATTCATCAGGATGAAGTCTCAGTCCTGAATAGCTATGCCCCTAATATAAAAGCACCCACGTACGTAAAAGAAACATTACTAAAACTCAAGGCTGCCATCAAACGGCACACACTAATAGTAGGAGACTTCAACACTCCTCTCTCACCAATGGACAGGTGAAAGAAATTAAAGTCTTCCTTGAATTCAATGAAAATAAAGAAACAACATACACGAACTTATGGGACACTATGAAAGCAGACCTAAGATGAAAGTTCATCGCACTAAGTGCCCACTTAAAGAAAACAGAGAAAGCTCACATTGGAGACTTAATAGCCCACCTGAAAGCTCTAGAAAAAAAAAGAAGCAGACTCACCTAGGAGGAGTAGAAGACTGGAAATAATCAAACTGAGGGCTGAAATCAACAAAATAGAAACACAGAAAACAATCCAAAGAATCAATGAAACAAAAAGCTGGTTCCTAGAGAAAATCAACAAGATTGATAAACCCCTATCCAAACTAATCAAATGGCAGAGAGAGAATATGCAGATCAATAGGATCAGAAATGAAAGGGGGGACATAACCACAGACACAGAGGAAATTCAGAGAATCATTAGATCTTACTACAAAAGCCTATATGCCACAAAACTGGAAAATGTAAAAGAAATGGACACGTTTTTAGATAAATACCATATACCAAAGTTAAACCAGGACCAGGTGAACAATCTAAATAGACCTGTTAGTCGTGAAGAATTAGAAGCTGTTATCAAAAACCTCCCTACCAAAAAAAGCCCAGGACCAGATGGTTTCAATGCGGAATTCTACCAGAACTTTCAAGAAGACCTAATACCTATACTCCTTAATGTATTTCACAATATAGAAACAGAAGAGTCATTGCCAAATTCCTTTTATGATGCTACAGTTACTCTGATACCAAAACCACACAAAGACTCAACCAAGAAAGAGAATTACAGGCCAATCTCACTCATGAATATTGACGCAAAAATCCTCAACAAAATACTGGCAAACCGAATCCAAGAACACATTAGAAAAATTATACATTATGATCAAGTAGGCTTCATCCAAGAGATGCAGGGCTGGTTCAACATATGAAAATCTACCAATGTAATCCATCATATAAATAAACTGAAAGAAAAAAAACATATGATCATTTCATTAGATGCTGAAAAAGCATTTGACAAAATTCAACATCCCTTTATGATAAAAGTCTTGGAGAGATTAGGGATACAAGGGTCATACCTAAATATAATAAAAGCTATATACAGCAAGCCGACAGCTAACATCAAATTAAACGGCGAGAAACTCAAAGCCATCCCACTAAACTCAGGAACACGACAAGGCTGTCCACTCTCACCATACCTCTTCAATATAGTGCTTGAAGTTCTAGCAATAGCAATAAGACAACATAATGGGATCAAGGGGATTCGAATTGGAAAGGAAGAAGTTAAACTTTCGTTATTTGCAGATGATATGATAGTGTACATAAGCGACCCCCAAAACTCCACCAAAGAACTTTTACAGCTGATAAACAGCTTTAGCAGTGTGGCAGGTTACAAGATCAACTCCAAAAAATCAGTCGCCCTCTTATACACAAATGATATGGAAGCAGAGAGGGAAATCAGAGAAGCATCACCTTTCACGATAGCCACAAACAGCATAAAATATCTTGGGGTAACTCTAACCAAGGAAGTGAAAGATCTATTTGACAAGAACTTTAAGGCATTGAAGAAAGAAATTGAAGAGGATACCAGAAAATGGAAGGACCTCCCTTGCTCTTCTCCCAACCTACTGACTGGGAGAAGATCTTCACCAAC
The DNA here is from genome assembly GCF_037038515.1 of Microtus pennsylvanicus. Taxonomy (NCBI): domain Eukaryota; kingdom Metazoa; phylum Chordata; class Mammalia; order Rodentia; family Cricetidae; genus Microtus; species Microtus pennsylvanicus. The sequence goes on from NC_134581.1 coordinate 133,107,021, forward strand.
CCCGCAACAGACAAAGGTCTGATCTCCAAAATATATAGATAACTCAAGAAACTAGACTTTAAAATGCTAATTAACCCAATTAAAAAATGGGGCACTGAACTGAACAGAGAATTTTCAACAGAAGAAGTTCAAATGGCCAAAAGACACTTAAGGTCATACTCAAACTCCTTAGCAATCAGGGAAATGCAAATCAAAACAACTTTGAGATATCATCTTGCACATGTCAGAATGGCTAAAATAAAAAACACCAATGATAGACTTTGCTGGAGAGGCTGTGAAGGAAGGTGAACCCTCATCCATTGCTGGTGGGAATGCAATCTTGTGCAACCACTTTGGAAATCAGTGTTTCTCTTTCTCAGGAAATTCGGGATCAACCTACCCCTAGACCCAGCAATACCACTCTTGGGAATATACCCAAGAGATGCCCTATCATATGACAAAAGCATTTGTTCAACTATGTTCATAGCAGTATTATTTGTAATAGCCAGAACCTGGAAACAACCTAGATGTCCTTCAATGGAAGAATGGATGAAGAAAGTGTGGAATATATACACATTAGAGTACTACGCTGCGGTAAAAAACAATGACTTCTCAAATTTTGCATGCAAATGGATGGAAATAGAAAACACTATCCCAGGAGTGAGGTATCCCAGACCCAAAAAGATGAACAGGGGATGTACTCACTCATAATTGGTTTCTAGCAATAAATAAGAGTCACGGAGTCTACAATTGGTGAACCTAAAGAAGCTAAATAAGAAAGTGAACCCAAGGAAAAACATATAGTTACCCTCTTGGATATGGGAAGTAGACAAAATCGCCGGGGAGAAAATTGGGATCTTGGGGGTGGGGTGCGATTTGGGAAAGGGGAGATGGGGAGAGAAAAGTGAGAAGGGGAGGAGGGGGGAACTTGGGGAGAAAGGATGATTGGGATAAAGGAAGGTTGGATAGGAGAGCACGGAAGCACAATTCTTAGTTAAGGGAGCCACCTTAGGGTTGGCAAGAGACTTGAACCTAGAGTGGCTCCCAGGAGCCCAAGGCAATGTCCCCAGTTAGTTCCTTGGGCAGCTGAGGATAGGGAACCTGAAATGACCCTAGCCTATAGCAATACTGATGAATATCTTGCATATCACCATAGAACCTTTATCTGGTGATGGATGGAGATAGAGACAGAGACCCACACTGGAGCACTGGACTGAGCTCCCAAGGTCCCAATGAGGAGCAGAAGGAGGGAGAACAGGAGCAAGGAAGTCAGGACCATGAGGGGTGCACACACCCACTGAGACAGTGGGGCTGATCTACTGGGAGCTCACCAAGGCCAGCTGGACTGTGACTGAAAAAGCATGGGTTAAAACTGGACTCTCTGAACATGGCGAGCAATGAGGGCTGATGAGAAGCCAAGGACAATGGCATGGGGTTTTGATCCTACTTCATGTTCTGGCTTTGTGGGAGCCTAGCCAGTTTGGATGTTCACCTTCCTAGATATGGACGGAGGGGGGAGGACTTTGGACTTTCCACAGGGCAGGGAATCCTGACTGCTCTTTGGACTGGAGAGGGAGGGGGAGAGGTGTGGGGGGAGGGGAAGAAGGGTGAAAAAAATAATAAAAAAAATAGAAATAATAAGAAACCAGCTTACCTACTTCAGGGTAGATACTTGCAAAAAAAAAAAAAAAAGGAGGCCAGTACGTCAAAGTTACACCTTCATTTTTGTGCTCATTATGGCATTATTAAAATGCCTAAGACATGGATATAACTAAGTTTCCAAGTAGATAAAGAAAATGCACCATATACCAACAAAGAAATACTATTTAGACTTAAAAAGACAGAAATCCTGTCATTTGCATTACTATGAATGAACTTGGATGATGTAGGCTAAACAAGGCTAAAGGAAATAAAGACTACATGGCTTCAATTATGTCTGTGGAATACAACAAAAGTTGAAGTCCTAAAGCACAGAATAAAACTTCTGGATACCAAAAGCCAGAAACAGGGTTCAGAAGACAGAAAGTGAAGAGTTGTTCATCATTGATTGAATTCAAACAAACAAGAGAAATGAATCCTAAAGTTGATGGCACTGTAATCAATAGTAATGAATTACGTTATTCAAAGTAACTGAGAAAGTTAAAATTTAAGTGTCTCACTCTAGAAAATGAAGTGGAAGCCATATGCTAAATAGTTGCTCTAACCATACCACATTGAATATATATCTAAGCAGCACATACTATATAACAATGATGTGTCAATCAAAATCCATATTTATAAGTATCAGTAAGCATACAAATGAAAGTTTTACTATTTATAAAATTTAATTTTTTGAGGGTTTCATACATGAGTACTTCATTTACAGCCCTCCTTTGCCTCTCCCCCAACTCCTTCCATGTCTCCCTCACTCCCTCTCAAGTTCATGGTCTCTACTTCTTTACTTATTATCATTACACACACACATGCACACACATTTATATATAAACATAGCCTGCTGAGTCCATTTAGTGTTGATTGTATGTGTACATGTTTAGAGTTCACTACTTAGGACTAGATAACCTGTCACAGGGATCATCCCTGGAAAAGACAGATTCTCTCTCTCTCTCTCTCTCTCTCTCTCTCTCTCTCTCTCTCTCTCTCTCTCTCTCTTTCTCTCTCCAGTCCTTAATCACCTGTGGTCAGGTGGGACTTGTGAGATGCCCCTTTGTCCAAGTTGGCATGCCACATGGTGGTGTTATTTATTGTTCATGTCTTGCTTAGGTGGCCCTGTGGCTGAGATCTCAGGAATGTAACTTGCCCATCACAGATAGAAAACACTATATCAAAGCGGGCCACCTGGTCCCATAGCTCTTATAATTTTTCCACCCTTTCTCCCATGATACTGATTGAGTCTTAGATGTCCAGGTTGTGTTGTAGAGCTATCAGCTGGTATTCGGAAACCCATGATCAGTTTCACTCTGCATTTTGACCAGCTGTGGCCTTCTGTTATGGTCTTCTGCTATAAAAAGAAGCATCTTTGATGGTAGCCAGAGCTACACTTACCTGTGGGTATAACACTAGTTTGTTTTGTTTGCTAACAAAAGGGCATGGGGTTGGGGGAGTGGGGAGATGGAGAGGTTCTGTTAGAAGCTGGGAGAGGGGAAACCCTGAATAGACTATATTGCATCAAAATTTTTTTCAATTAAAAAGACATAACATGAAAATCAATAGAAGAAGACACCTAACACCTACCTCTGGTCTCTACACACACAAATGTGTATGGAGGCTCATTATCACATGCACACATATACATAGGGCACATATCTCTGTCTTACAGAGATATAACTCCATATACAAATTATATGGCCTCAATTGTGTCTGTGGAATCCAACAAAAGTTGAAGTCTTAAAGCAGAGACTAAAACTTCTGCTTACCAAAGACAATTGGGGGGACCTTTGACCATGAAGCTAAGAATCCCACCTGACACCAAGATATTCTAAGAAGCAGTGCTGTGGTTGCAAATACAGCGATTATCTTCAGAAACTCAGCTGCTTTCACAGCCCCGTCTCTTTCCTTATGCAGCAGAGTCTGTGTCTAGATCCCTACTCCTAACTGTGCTCTGTAAAGCAGATGGAGCTGAAAGCAAAACCCAAGCACTCTCCATCTGTGTCTTGCCCACATGAGGTGACTCTTCACTGAAGTAGTCCAACAAGGCCATGTGTGAATTCCTTTGACTCACCGAGAATCAATTATGTCTTCTTGCCTTCTAAGAGAGCAACCACAGTCACGGGATCAGAAATTGGGGGGCTATGGTGATGCCCAGCACACAGTAGTTATGCAACCAATGGTTTGGTGAAACGAATGACTGAATAACGACACAGACAAACAAAATGGGTCAAACTTACCAGCAATGCTGTCTGTGGAATTAGTTTTTTTCCAAGTCAAAGTGATTTCCAAAAATGAGATGTTCTACTTTTTGTCAGTAGAGGACATTGAAACAGGCTAGGGGTTGTCACATCCCAGAATAACTACTCGCGAGAGTGGATGTGAGGGCTTAAACTTTCTTTCAAGGAAGAAGCCGACTATGCAAAGAAGGGGTAAGGAGGCGAGGCTTCCCTTAAACCAGCGAAATTCTACATCAGGCCATAAACCGTGGTATAGTTTAGTGACTGCGCTTAAACGGATGCTTCCCATTGCCGTATGAGATCCAGAAAAGTCGTAAAAATTCATGGCCTACTTGTGGCTAAGCTCTAATAAAGGAATAATCGGTGCTTTAAGTGAGGGGTAATGGGAGGTACAGTGGGAGATTTACTAGAGCAATAAGCGCTGAACAAAGAGAGTAGGTTTTTTCATGCCAATTCCACTGACGGGCAGATAAGACTTTTCTGACACACACCCTTGTGATCTTGCTCAACTAAGTGACAAGGTGTGGTCCTCAGCGCTTGGTCTTCTATACTTTCAGGAACCAAAGCCTTGGAGTTTTTATTCAGGGTGCTTATCACAGAAGTCAGTGATGCTCCAGGAAGGTCCCCACAGTAGCCAATAAAGAGGAAGGAGCATGGAATTTAAGACAGAAGGACTTTTACTTTAATCCTAGCTCCAGCCTTCATAGCTGATTTTATTACTGTCCTCAATTGTTGCTTATCAATACTCATTTATTTCCCATCACTCTGAAACTGTCAGTGACTCACTGCAGGAACATATTCCTACCACTTGGCTTCTCGTGTGACCACATGACTCACTTTGGCCAAAGGAATGTGCGTTTATGTAACATACCGCACAGCCCAAAAGAACAGCACGAAGCTTGGGGAGTTTGGCTATGGCTCCTTAGTTCCTTACTGTCTTGAGAACAATATATTCTACCTCGTGACTAATTTTCAGGCTGAGTTCTGGATTAAGAAGACAGGCAGGACAGAGCTGAAGCCAGAGACCCAGCGGTAGGCCATGTCTATGTTAATCTGCGCCACCAGGAAGGCAGGGTCCATGCAGTCTGGCACTTGCTGGTTAGAAAAACCAGCAATAAATGATAGGCTTGCTGAGTTATCGTAAAATGAGAAGGAAAACTGCTTTATGCCCTGTGAATGGCTGGTCCAGACGAGGCAACACAGTTGCAATTGTATTGTGATTGTGATGGGCAAGAGTTCTGGCCCTCAGAGCCATGTGTCCATAGGCAAAGGGCCATAGGAGGAGGCTCTTAGTTACCTGTCAGTCCAGGTGAGGAAAAGATAGCATTCCATTGGCTGGACATGTAATGGAGTGAATGTGAGCCTGCTGCTGAGCATATATAACATGAATATGTGTTAAAGTGTTGTTCTAACACACTAATATATGGGATTGTTTGTTACCTCTGCGTAATATGGTAGGAGCTGACTGATACACAGAGTGACTTTTGAAAGTCACTCTTATTTATAGACTTGTGTTCCTAAAAATGGTGACGCACGCATGCTTTTGTAGCAATCAAATGAGGTTTTGACACTATGCACAGCCCAGAGAAGTTGTTCAATGAATGGTGACTGCTGTTATTTTCCGTCTGCTCCTCAATCAGAGCGATTAAAGAGACTGAGTTGGTCTCTGCACACACGCACTTCTGGTGAGCTGCGTTTCAATGACTCGTTGCTGTGGAGTTCTTGGGCCAACGTGGCAATCAGTGGTAAATTGGACATTTATGACACTCTCTTCCAGGACCAGAGAGAGAAAGTCTCTCAGACCTTTTCATTTTAGCCTTCACAAGCTGTGAAAGAAATAGCAGCAGGCTGACTTTCACCCCATTACACGTCCAGTCAATGGAACACTGCCTTTTCCTCACCTGGGGTGACAGGCAGGCAGCTGAAAGTCACCTCCTATGGCCCTTTGCCAGCGGCCGCGCTGCTCTGAGGGCCAGGGATCTTGCTCACTGCAGTCCCGGCAATGTTACCTCACCTGGGCCAGCCATTGACAGCGCACAAAGCCTTCGTAGTTTCCATTCTGCTTTTACAATGCTTCCATGAGTCTCTCATTCATTCCCTCATTTATCGAACCCACAAGTGCCAGCTGTATGGGCTCTGCCTTCCTGGAGGCTGGTATTGGTGCACAATTGATAGTTCGTTAACTAGTTATTATATTTATTCAGCAAAGCCTACTTAACATCCACTTCATGCTGGACACTGTGTAAGTCAATGAAGAGTGTGACATGAACAAAGCCCCGTCCTAGCCATTAAGAAACTCACAGCTGCACGGAGAATAAAGACGCACAAGCCACCCACATCTGAACCGTCCTAGCTGAAGAACTACCACAAATCAAGTGTGTGGAGGCAGAAAAGCGAGAGACACGTGAACTACCAGAAAAATGGAATTCTTCCCACGCTAAAGGCCGTTTGAACTATGCTCAGAAAAAATGGCTGGAGGGAAGGACTGGAGAGATTGGTTGTTTGTTAAGAGCACACAGTGTTCTTGTACAAGGCTTGGGTTCAATTCCCAGCACCTACATGACAGCTCATGACTACCTGCAATTCCAGTTCCAAAGGATCCGATGCCCTTTTTTTGGATTCTGAGGGTAGCAGGCACATGCGCGCACACACACACAGTGCATATACAAATGCAGGCAAACATTCATACACATAAAATAAGAATAAATAGATCTTAAAGAAAGAGAAAGAAAGGGAGAGAGGGAGGGAGGGAGGGAGGGAGGGAGGGAGAAATTGGAAGGTAGCTGAAAGGAGGCCAGAAGAAAGGGTGGTGGAAATAACATGAAGGGTGGGAAGGGTGTTTGAGCCTAGACAGAGGCCAACATCACTTAAGGCCATGGAGAGAGATGTGATCCCATTGGCAGAAAGGAAGCAGTGAGGAACCTTGAGGTATAAAGACTTTCATTTGGTTCATTCTGTATGGAATGAAGCATCATGGAAAGTGTTATGCATGGAATTCTTATAAGCATACTTTTAAAACTTAGAGCACTGCGGCATCAATACAGAGAGCATCTATCAGAAGCAAGTAAACTAACATCAAGCAAACCAGTGAAGGGGTTAATTTCACAGTCCAGAGTTCTGAAGTCACATGAGCATATGTATCCCACCGCTGCTGAGGACCTGGGTTCACAGAACACCGTTCTTATGTTACACCATCTCTGCCTTTCCTCTGGGGAAAGCAAGCACTTAGGGAATGAGCCACCCATTTAACTGATCTTATAAATTTGACTAGAGGACAATTACTCCAAAGTTTCTCAGTCTTTCTCTCCACGATGGCCTTAAGGTTATGGCCTAGACTGGATTACCATGGCAGATAGGCATCCTCTCTGAGATCCCAAACATGGTGACTGTTTCATGACATGTAGAGACACGTGATGTTTAACTGTGTAGAATGCAGAGATCATTGCTGACCTGGGATAGTGAACCCTTTCTGGCACTTGAGTCTTTTGTAGTCTTATCATGTTCCAGATCATATAGTCTTTCCTCTGGCTATGCTGCTGGTGTTGCCAAGACTCTTTCCTCCTTTGTTAGTTCTTTCTGGGGTTCTTGGACACCATTAAGCGAAAGTGTAAAGACTTGAATTTGTCATTCAGCACAATTCTGGGCAATTCACCTTTGCCCCCCATACATCTGCAGTGAGGGGGTGCGTCTAACAACTCTCACATGCCACATCTTCTTTGAGGCACAGGTAACCTTATTTGAACAACATAATTGAAACTAAAGTCTGTCACCTATCTGGTCCCCAAGAGTAGATTATTAGAAAGCCCTATGCGTTCAGTACTTAAAGGCCTGGATGGTTAGCACAGTGCAGGCTCCCAAATCTGTAGATAACCTGCCTTGTCCTAGACAATTTCAATGTTCCTCCAAGAGGTCCTGATTTGGAGATCCATATATTCCAGCAAAGAACAACTCCCCAAAGGAGGGCTCAGAAGGGTGATTCTGATACAGAGACACATTGTCGCTGTCCCCAACACGGTCCCTAATACTGATGCCTAGAGAGGCCTCCGAATTCATTCATATTGACAGCCTTGGGTTTTTGAAATGGTGACCACATACTCGTTTGTGTAATCTTGAAACCATTAAATGAGACTATTGACTCTGCACGATACAGAGACGGTCTTCTGTTAATAGTGTTTACTATTGTTTCTCAACTGTTCCTCAGGAGGATGGTTAACCACACTGGATTGGTCTCTCAGGGCATGCATTTCTGGTGAGCTGTGCTGAGAAACTTCAAGGACTCATTGGTATAGAGTTCTTGGGCTAATGTGGCGACCCTGAAGTCTGTAAGACTCAACTCAGAAAGACCCATTCAGGTTTTTGAGGTCCACCTTCTAGAAGCTTCTCTTCCGGTCATCTGTGTTCTCTGGTTATGATCATGGATTATCCACAGCAGATGAGCATCTTCTAAACAGGCTTTAGATGACAAACTTTCTAAATGGACTTCTCTGAAATATCAAAGATGTCCTATCTGTTGATTTATCATGGGACAGGTATGTGCTTTTGTCTTTTCTACATGACCTTTCTCTTTGTAAGCCTCAAACAAGCACTGTTTACACTACTTAGACGACAAGAAAACTGAGCTATAGCGATAACTCAGCCCTAAACCCCATAATCAAGTCCCTCCAGGAGTCCAGGTTGGAATTTTGGGAAGTCAAAAATCTAAACCCTCCTTTTTGATCATTCTTCTACTCTGCTTCTTTCTGCCTGGGCATGACACTTACCCTTTCACTCCAATTTGCAAGCATCTGTAAACTTTAATCTCACCCTCCATTTGTAGGTGAGAAAACAGAGGTGAGGGAAGTTTAGCGACTTCTTTTGGGTCACATAGAAAGTGTTGGCAGAGCTGTAACTGGCATGCATGTCACTGCTCCTCGATTTTTTTTAACTTGAAATCATTACTTTAGCCTGACATAAGCTTGAGCTTATTTTATCCTCCCAGGGGGTGGGGAGGAAAGACAGTAGAAAGAGGGGGAGTGGAAACACAGAGTTCTTTCTAAGCACAGATTAGCCGCGAGGCACCTCATATCCAATACGCATTTATTCAAGCAACAACCCATTGGGGTGAGTATTATTGCCTCCATTCTCAAAATGAGAAAGGAGAGGCTTAAGGAGGTTAGATAAACCTGTCTGAGGTTACCCAGCTCGCAAGTGATAAAGCAGAGGCTGGCGACGGGGTCTGTGTGAACACAACTCCCATGCTCCTGTCAAGAATTTAATAGTGGCTTTGCCCTTTGAAGGTGCTGCATTGATGGAGTACCCTTTTCCACCAGGTCCTCAGTAGGATTAAGGAGTGACTGGGTCTTGAATCAACACAGACAATCTTCTTCCTAACATCCCTCTCAAGACCCAGACCACTGAGATTCAAATTGAATTTTTAAAACAGTTTTCACCAGGGCCCCTGGTCAAATGGCTTCTGATGTCCTGGGAATTTTTTTTTTTCTGTCTGAACCCATCCCCTGACTCTTCTCACCTGGGCAGAGCGATGAGAAACCTTACAGTTTAGTTAAAGGTCACTTGCCAGAGAAAACATCTTCTGGACCTTGACTTGAAATTGCTGGGCAAGTCAGGTCGTGTCTTAGGTGCAGAGAATGTGTCAAATTACCTCCCAATACTTGGTGTTTCACACAGTGCCACAGCTCACACCAGACACTTTCCCCCTGACTTTGAAATGTGTGTGGACTACAGAGACAGTTTTTCTGGTTTTGATGTCCTCACAGAAATTGTCAACATACTGTATCTTTTTTTCACAGTTCTTTGATGTACTTGAAGGGGCTTCTTCCTTGAGCAAGAAGCCACAGTGCCAAATGTGTTTAAAACAGAAGCCCCGAAACATTTGAAGTTCAATTCAGAATTCCCAAGCAGAAACTTGGCAAGAAGTCCTCCCTTAAAAAAAAAAATCTTCAATCCTGCAGTATCAAATATATACTTCCCAATAGAAAACAGACTTCAGGCCCCAAAACATGTTGGTCTACTATTATCCCCTGTCTTTTCTCTATTGGGCATAGATTCTCTAAATCTTTTGTCTTACCCTTTAATCCCTTCTCTACCCAATACTCCTTTCTTCCTTTTTATTCTACCAACAGCATCGTGTTACTATATGTGTGTATATATAGTCTTTGACTCTGTTGGGGCAGAAGGCTTGCCTTAGCACATCCCTTGTGCCTAGAACAGTGCTGGTATGTCGGGAACGCTCTCTGAAAATTCTCACACAGTGGATAGTCTTACAAGCCATCTTGCCCTCTTCCATTGCCCTCCCCTGCATATCACGTGTCTTCAAAGCCTTGTTGACGTTTATTTGTACAATACAATGACTATAGAGCCAAATAGAACCCATTTTATTAGATGTGGATCCTACTTATGATAAAAAAAAACAACAATAAGAAACAAACATTAGTTATCCATACGTGTAGGAATGGAGATGAGGATAGTCATGCTAACAGAAGTGAACCAGTTATAATTGTTATAATAATAGATAACATTTTAATCTATGTGTATCATACTTCTCTACAAAATGAAAACACAATGTGCAGAACCAACGCAGAGAATTCCTTACCCAAAGAAGTATGCATCAAACCGTTAACGAAGCGTATCATCAATAACAATGAATGGGGCTTCATTCTACTCTGCCTTTGATGTACAGTCTATTAGAGTTTGTGTGTGTGTGTGGAGATTGGAGGCACAAGGAATGCTCAAAGTCACATCATGCGACAGACTTCACATAAGATATTTATTGGGGGAGGTATATACAAGGTATCCTTGTGCCTCGGAGCAAGGATAAAGGAGGGAGAGAGCAGGCTGTGAAGGCATGGCACTATAAAGGGTTATAGGACATGCACATAGGGAGAATACGCGGTTTGAGGCAACATTGGAAATGTGTTGCATTTGTTGGCTGTGATGATGATACAGCATTGCTGAGAACAGGCTGGAGGCACACTTTGTTCTAGAATGTGGGTGATCCTCCATTTTCCAACAGAGTCTCTGTAAGAAAAAATACATGAACCTTCATCTTTTTCCTTAATTATCTGTCCATATTCCTTCTCTACCACTCTGTTTCAGACACTTAATTTCTTCTAGGTCAGAGATTCCGAACCCAAGGTCTACAGTAGAGTAGAAACAGTTGGAGCCCAGGAGCAAGACAGGAACAAGCAAGTCTCCAGCTTGCATGAGTTCAGAGAACCCTCAATCTGCTGAGGAGGTTATTTAGAGAACAGCGGAAGATAGCCAAAGCTTACTCCGCAACAGGCACAGTTCCAGGCTTTGCACGTAAAACAGCAAAGGTTTGTCCCTCCAATGGTCCTATTTTGACAGAGAACCCACGGTGGACAAGCAGATACCTGCTCAGTATGTAGGAGGTCGTAAGAACTATGGAGAATAATGGTGGCACTGACATTCTGTAACATTGTCATTTGAACAATATGTCCACGGATGACCTCACAGAGCAGAGGTGTGGTAGAAATGAGAGGACAGGACATTGCTGTTGCCTGGGAGAGAACATTCTAGGTCAGGAAATAACTAGCACATGGGGCAGGGGGAGGAGGCCTGGGGTAGATCCGCAGCTAGGAAGTAGCCAGTGTGGTTGGAACAGAGTTTGCCAAAGATGCGAAAATCTCAGTAGTGAAAGAGGGCTTTGGGCTTTCACCTGAGTAAGTGTCTCTCTTAAAATATGACTGGGGCAGGTGAGAGGGTTCAGCAGGTAATGGTTGATGGAGGAAGGTCATTGGTTAAATAAAAAGAAACTGCTTGGCCCTCATTGGTTAGAAGATAGGTGAGAGGAGTAAACAGAACAGAACGCTGGGAGGAAGAGGAAGTGAGCTCAGACTCCACAGCTCTCCTCTCGGGAGCAGACGCCTCAGAGAGACGCCATGCTCCCAGCTCCCAGGCACAGGTTGGACATAGGCTAGAATCTTCCCGGTAAGCACACCTAGGGGCGCTACACAGATGATTAGAAATGGGCTAAATTAATATGTGAGAATTAGCCTAGAAGAGGCTAGATAGAAATGGGCCAAGCAGTGATTAAATAAATACAGTTTGTGTGTTGTTATTTTGGGCATAAGCTAGCCAGGCAGCCGGGGTGCTGGGGACGCAGCCAAGCCCAACAACCTGGGTTCAATTGCCAGGACCCAATTAGTGAAAGGGGAGAACCAATTCCTGAAGGTTGTACTCTCACTTCCACACACATACCATGACTGTGTGCATGGACACACATCCACACACACCTACACAAATGTACCGCAAAAAGTATTGGTTCCACACTTCCATCCTACTGCATAGAACGATGGCCTACTATGTTCTATGATCTCTGGTAAGCTCTTGGGACACAGATAGATAGCATCAAGTTATAGTCTCTGCTATCAGGAAACAGATATTTGTACAAAGAAACCTAAAATAAAACAGGCAGTGCTCAAATATTATGAAACAGAATTCTGGGAGCTGATCTCTTACTCAGCTTCCAGAAGGAGGCAATAAGGTGTGGCCATGGGGACAATTTATTTATGGGTAGACCTTAAGGGATAGGATGGATTTGAATATGCAGGTTTCTGACATATAGAACGTTATAAGTCAAGGGACAGAGTGACTATACATTTGACATTTCTGGGGAGCTGTAAGAATGAACCATATTGGAAAATGTTCATAAGTGAGTAATTGAAGGCATATTTAGACAGAGAAATGGAAATGAGATGTTTGAGGTTCATGAACACGAACCTGTTATTAGTGAATCTTTATTAGCTGTGGGGTTTAATGTAATCTTCTCTATCATTTTCAGATAAATATTTTTATATCTATGATACAATATTTCCTAAAATAAATGCATATAATGTTATTTAATGATCCAACCAAATTGTTTTCTGAATACCAGTCTAAATCTTTAAATTGTGTAGATGTAGTAAATATTACAACTGTGTCGCAGTATTGTACCAACGTGGGATGTTCATTCATCTTGCACGTTTAATAAAGATAAGGCCATGCTAGCGATGGGCAAGATGCTCAACCTTGTGTGAAACTGTATGTTTGATCTCTATTACCACAAACAGCAAGAAAAATGTCATATTATCATAACATGAGTTGGACAACATCCTAGTCTCTTTCTTCTACGTTTGTCTGCCCACCTCAACCAGTATTTTGCATTTATGTTGTGTTTATGTTTGCATTGAGGGTGTCTTACCTGTGAGGCGTGGATGATGACTCAGTGAACGATTTTCACCATGTCAGCTACAACCCACGTCCTAGGAACTGTTGTCAGAGTTTGAATGAGGTCTAGTTACCTCTTTCCAGGCTAGAGCTTCCAAATACCTGTAATTATCCCAACCTCCACTCCACCTGCTTCTCTGCAGGCCCAAATAAAAGACCTCACCAAGAGGCATTTACCCCTTCCACTGTTTTGTGCTAAATGGTTCACAGGAGGCAAACATAAATCCCATTTGCTTGTTTGTTTTTAATAACTGATCTTGGTAATCAGCTCAATTTGCTTTGACCCTTGTCAACTGAAAAGTAAAGTTGACGGGGAAGTAAGAAGCTACTTGGTTAAGTTTCAGCATTTTGTCTCCTTAAAGCAAAACTAGACAGTTTGGAAAATAACGTTCAGGAAATACTCAGTATAGGAAACCCAGTATATATAGCCACTTACAAGTCGGTGTCTCCTTGGAATTCTGTGCATACCTTCAAGATAGTACTGACCAAATTGTGTTCTGCTTATAGCATCTTAGTACTCCACTTAGCAGGTTAGGAGGTGGGGAGCAAGGGGAGGGAGGAAGGAAATGTTTGATGCCACCTGTACAACTAACTCTGGATCCATGGTCTAATAAATAATTCCTTTGCTACTAATTGGCTACCACTGCTGTGAAGGAAAATCACTTGGATGCCTGTACTAGGGTACCCACCTTACACGTCTGGCTTATGAGAACATTTGCAATTTATTCCAATTGTTGGAAATTTAAGAGGCCCTTTTAAGATTGCAATGAAATACTGCATTATGTGGAGATAATGCATTATACCTTAAACCTAAACCACTGACAAACAACATTCCATGGAAATATGACTCTTCACAAGAGCTCATTTAGCCTCTGTTAGGTTGGCATGCATTTGTGTTTTACTTACTTGACTAGCACATTGTTTTATTTAGACATTTCAGTGAAATATAATGGTAATATAATGTATCTAGGGACCTGTCCTGTGGCAGGCATCTGAGGCTCTAACTCCCAAAGGACTGTGTGCTTCTATGTATTCTTTACTCCTTAATCCCCATTACCTATCAGGATAAATGCACCCATTCTGTTTCTTGATATTTTGCATTTAGTGTCATTTCCTTGTATTTAGTTACTGATTGTGGTTCTACAGACATACACAGAGCAGTGGCGGTATCCATTGTTAACAGCTTTGAATTTACTTGGTCCAGAAGGAAAACCTTAAGATCCAAGATCAGACAGGACTACTCCTCAAGCCCGAGTCAGCACCAAGGAAGCTGACTTATTTATCAGTTCTTGCTCGTTCTCTGTTCACTCAACCTCTCATCCTGTAGGCCCATTTTACTTGGTTATAGATGAAATGGAGATCATGGCATCCTCTTCAGTGATGGAATAGGTTAACTCCCTTCCCTTCTATGTTATAGTTCTATTAGAAAATTGCTTAGGACATTTATTTTTGAATGATCTTATTTAGAAAGAATACAAGTGTGAGCCATAGCAAGGATTATCTATAGGCGTAAGGTTCTGCTGTTTAACACACTGGAGATCGAACTTTCATTTATACATATTAGGAATATTAATCTGTGATAACCTTTATACTTCTCAAATGGTTTTATAGATAACGCTCCTAAAAATTGTGTTTAAAATTTGACATAGCATATTAATTCTCACTAGTATCTTATGAGAGCATTTAAAGGTCTCTCCAAACAGAAGTATAAGGAAGAAAGCCCCCAGGATAGATGTACTCATTAGGACAGAAGTGGGCCACACAAAAGAGTCAATAGAACTTTAACCAATTTAGAATTTCAGTCTATGGTCATTTTCTGAGTACCAAGAATATCTGTTGGAATATGTCTCTGTCTCTCTCTCTGTCTCAACTCTCTCTCTCCCTTCCTCTCTCCCTCTCTCTTCCTCTCTCTCTCTCTCTCTCTCTCTCTCTCTCTCTCTCTCTCTCTCTCTCTCTCACACACACACACACACACATAATGGTTGTAGTAATAGGAGCGGCGGGGCTGCGTCCCCAACACTCCAGCCGCCTGCTCGGCTAGCTTATGCCCCGAAATAATTACACAGACACTGTATTCATTTAATCACTGCTTGGCCCTTTATCTCTAGGCCTTACTGGCTAATTCTGATATACCGATCAACCCATCTCTAATAATCTGTGAGCACTGGTCTTACCGGGAAGATTCTAGGTCGGAGCTTCATCGTGTGTGTCTGCCCGGGAGCGGGGCATGGCGTCTCTCTGAGGTGTCTGCTCCCGAGAGGAGAGCTGTGGAGTCTGAGCTCACTTCCTCTTCCTCCCAGCGTTTTGTTCTGTTTACTCCTCCCACCTATCTTTTAACCAATGAGGACCAAGCAGTTTCTTTTTATTTAACCAATGACCTTCCTCCATCATTTCCCCTTTTTCGGTTTAAACAAAAAAAAAAAAGGCTTTAACTTTAACATAGCAAAATTACATATAACAAAACAGTTATCAAGTAAAAGTTACAATAATCTTTATCATAACTAAGGAAAATTATAACTATAACTATTCTTAACTTCATCAAAGACTCCAGAAAGATACAATATCTTAATTATACAGTACATATTTAAATGAACTACACAATCACAATACCTTATTCAAGATCAGAAATACATATACGTATAACAAAATTGGCCTTAAAATCCACACCAATGCAAATTATTCATACCTATATCAAATGGTGACTTAGAGAAATATAAAAATGGATATTAAAGGTCCAAAGAAATGGCTCATCACATCCTTAAAAATGACTTGGACTGAGCAACATCTAAGACACTGCTTTTTCAATTAAGAAAAATTCATGATTTTTTTTCATATTGACTACATTTACCCAGATTTTCTTCTGCTTCCACATATTAAACTTAAAGTTTCTTATTAAGTCTTACTTATATTCAAGCTTTAGATTTCTCATTATCCACATTATATGTCAGCCTTCTAGTTTGTTAAGAATTTTTTTTAAAGAGATACACACTTAATTTCATTTTTTTAACAATAGGGCCCCAACTCTCATTTTCTACTGTGGTAAAATATAGATAACATATAATGTATCATTTTAAGCATTGTAAACATCTGTAAGTCCAGACTCAGTCATATTACAGCTATCAATACTGTCTGTTCTCTATGTTCCCAAGCTAAAACTCTATACTCCCCAAATGCCAACTTGTAGGCAGAGGTTTCTTGTTCATTCCCAGTTGCCCAGACCCAAAATAATCACACAGAAACTATATTAATTAAAACACTGCTGGGCCTGTTAGCTCAGGCTTCTTATTAACTAGCTTTTACATCTTAGATTAACCCATTACTATTATTTTGCACTTTAGCACAAGACCATATGGTTCCATGCTTCCGTCTCCTTCAGCCGCTACATGGTGTATCCTCAACTCTGCCTTCTTCTTTCCTCTATCTCTTCTTGGATTTTCCACCTGGTTTTATTCTTCCCTGCCATAGTCCCAAAGCAGCTTCTTTATTAAGCAATGGTAATAAAACATATTCACAGCATACAGAGGGGAATCCCATATCACCTCCCCTTTTCTGTTCAAATGTTAATTACATATTACAAAACAGTTATCAAGCAAGAATTATAGTTACAATATTTAGTTTATTTACATTTGGAAAATTAAGGAAAATACTCTATCATCTATCTTTGTGAGTTTAAAGTTTTATATCTAATTTATCTTTTATAATTATAACTATATTCCTTTAACTCCATCAAAGACCCCAGAAGGGATATAATATTACCTAAGTAAACAGGAAGTGCATTGTAAGCAACTTCCAAAACTCTAGAATTGACAGAGACATCTTGCTACCTGGAGAGTCACACAAATTTCTTCTATAATATTGGGGCATTTATCTTCAGCCTACAGGCCCATAGCACCTGATGGGGAGTGTCATATATCAATCTGTTGATTTCATTGGTTAAGCAATAAAGAAACTGCTAGGCCCATTTGATAGGCCCACCCTTAGGTGGGTGGAGTAAACAGAACAGAACACTGGGAGGAAGAGGAAGTGAGGTCAGACTCGACAGCTCTCCTCTCCAGAGTAGACGCAGGAGAGATGCCATACTACCTGCTCCAGGGAAGACGCACGCTATGAAGCTCCGACCCAGGATGGACTTAGGCTAAAATCTTCCCGGTAAGACTGGTGCTCACAGATTATTAGAGATGGGTTGATCGGTATATCAGAATTAGCCTAGAAGAGGCTAGATAGGAATGGGCCAGAGCAGTGTTTAAATGAATACAGTGTCTGTGTAATTATTTCGGGGCATAAGCTAGCCGGGCAGGCGGCTGGGGTATTGGGGACGCAGCCCCGCCGCTCCATATTACTACAAGCACCTGGAAAACTTTTACATGAAGCAAGAAAATTTAAAGAGAATTCCACCTATATTGACAGTTTGTCAATAACTTTCTTCTGTGTCCTGCAGAATGTCTGGCAGACTCTGTCCTGAAGCAGAAACCCTGAAGGACTGTCTGACCTTCTTTAGGCAAGCTCGGTAGTTATTTTTCTCTGGGTCCTGCATGTCCAGCTTATATAGCATACTGTCAAGAAGTCTAGGAAAAAACAGTTTCTTGCTCAGATGACTAGCCTTGTCACATAATGAGTTTCTTCAGTACCCATCAACCTCTTTGAAGTAAATGTCTCACTGTTGAGAGAAGTCTAAGTTCTTAAAACATTTTAAATGTATTCTATTAGTCTTTTAAAGGTTTGAGGAATACCTATCCATCTGAAATATATCTCTATATTTCTAGAAAACCTAACTAACATGACAAGTTTGACTATTATAGATAACTATCTATTAACCCATATTTTTAATTATAAATTAAATTTTAAAATGAACTGCACAGATACAATACCTTAATCAAGAGCAGAAATATATAACAAAACTAACCTTAAATTTGTATCAATAGACCAAGATACATACCAGTGAAAAGTATTCATCTCTATAGCATAACCTACTTTAAATGTAAACAAACATTTATAAACAATCATTTAGAGAATTTGGGCATTGTTCTCTAGACTACTTCTTGCTGATTGAGGGTGCTGTTAATCAGGTCTTTCATGGGGTATCATGTGTGGTAGGTTCATCTCAGCCAGAAGTGCTGAAGCTGTAATGGATGTTGGACCATCTGGGACCTTCATGGATCTTGTTTGATCAAACATATTAGCCCGTAAAGAATCCACTGCTTTCTATCCTCTATGGAAACAAAACAGAACCTCTTTTTTAAAGCAACATATCCATAGACCCAAATTTTGAAGTCAAGATACCTTTAAATATATATATTTTAGCAACCCATACAATGAACTGTCTCTCTGTTCTTAGCTCATTCATAGTCAAAAAATTTAATAAGAACACAATAATATACATAATCTATACTCTTTGTGTATTTTCTATCTTTACATTTATTTTTTACCCTATTACTTTTTAATATTTATTTTATTATCTTTACTCCTTTAATCTATGACATTTATAATCTGTCTCTTTAAATACTTTGTTTTATTTTTTAATCTATTTCTTTTTATAACTGTCTATACTCTTTTTCTTCTCTCTGTCAAAACACACTGTGACACCCTCAGAGGTTTATTTTTGTCTGAATCTGTCTTTATTGCATATCTGCAATCTTTTTCTGACCAGGAGTGCTTTTAAAATGGTAAGCAGCTTGGTCTCAGCAGCCATGGTTGCTGGCTCCACTTCTTTCAGGCTTTCAATATGGCAGAGGTATGATTACCGCCAGCTGTGGGACTGCTGGGTGGGAGCTGCACTCACGATGTCAGTTCTGGTAAGAAGTTAGCCCATGCTGCCACCAAGTAACTTGCAGCATACTGCACATAAACTCCATTCAAGTGCTTGGCCTCCTGAAAGAGCCAGAGCTATTTGTGCAACTAGCATGAACCAGGAAGCCTTCTTAAAGGAGCCGTGTAGTTTTTACTGCTACTGTTGAGTCAGGAAGCCTTCTCTTAAAGGAATTGTGCACCTGAGAAAATGCTGTTACTATGAAGCCATGCTTAACTCTGTTTTGTTTGTTTGCTTGTGTGTGTGTGTGTGTGTGTGTGTGTGTGTCTGAATTCCTTTCCAAGCTCTCTCAGGTTTTATGTAGATGTAGCTGGCCCATGTTAGCACACTATTTTGTTGGCGGAGGCTGTTTGCTTATTTTCTGCTGCCTAGACTAAGAATAATCAAACAAAAACTATATTAATTAAAACACTACTTGACCTGTTAGCTCAGGCTTCTTATTAACTAATTCTTACATCTTAAATTAAGCCATTCTTATTATTTTGCATTTTACCACAAGACTCGTGGTTTACCAGCAAAGTTCTGGGGTATCTGTCTCCTTCAGCAGCTACATGGCATCTCCTCGACTCCACCTACTTTCTCTCTATAACTCTGTTTGGATTTCCCGCTTGGCTTTATTCTTCTCTGCCCATAGGCATAGACAGCTTCTGTGATTGTCCCCACCAGAGTCGTACTCTCGCTGCCAGTGAAGACATCTACACTGATGCATCACCCACTCAGAGCTAACTCTTTGTGCTGTGCACTTTCTGGATTCGGTGGGATGTGTAGGGTTAAGCCAGCCCCTTTAGGAGGCGGGTTTGCCTCGGGTGAATGTGGCTCCTCCCTTTTCTTTCCTACCTCCTGTGCTACAAGGGAACCTCAGTTCTGTAAGTTTGATCATTAAATTTGTATATATTCTTCACTATTTGCCTGCGTTTATTCACGCCGATACAGGGATGTATACTGATACATACATAGATACTGTTGTGGTGGTGCACAGAGTCATTTTCACTACCCTAAAAATCAATCCTTCATACTGATATAAAAATATATTCTTCATTAGTCCTTACAACGTTGTTATGACATCTGCACCTTTGATGGTAAGTCTTTATCAAAATCCTAATAAAAGGATTTAGCATGGGCAAGACTCAGACCCTGAGAATTCACATGTCTCCTGGAACTCCCCATAGCAATAGAACCAGTGCATTCCTCTGAGTGCTAACAGAAACGTCTTCCTCCAAACCAAAGCCCGTTGAACCTGTTTACAGTTTTAAGGTTTGACAGAGCATGTGTTTCAAGCACATTCATGCTACCCTGTAGGACTTCAGGAGCATCCCAGGTCTTACTCACAGAAGGAATAAAAGTGAACACTTTCTTACTAGGAATTCTATGCCAATTCCCCAGAATCACCATACGTTTTCTTTTAACTCTTCAAATTATTTTCTTTTGATATTAATCCATTTAAAAATCAGAAGTCTAATTGAGGGTTCTCCGGCTCCTGGTGCTCACATTCCTCAAACATGGCTGCCAGAATGTGGGCTTCCTGATATGTAGGTTCTGCTGGCTGTCAGACAGGCCTAACAGTCCTCCATCTCCTAGAACAGAAAGGGCCTCTACCTTGAAGGCTTCCTCGTCTTCCTTTTAGTTTGCGTTCCTCCTTTTGTACCTCTTTTGTATAGATCTGGCAGAAGCACTCTGTAATTTATTCAGTGGATGATGGACATTTGCAGAAACAAAACAAGAATAAATGGCACCAAATATAACACAAGGTGTTTCAGTGAATGAGGCCTAGAGGAACATGCATGAGTGAGAAGATCGGAAACGGAAGCCAGGTTTATGCTGTGCTGCTGTTCGGAGGAATGGCCTGCTCCATTCCATGAGCCTGTCAGTGAAACAAGGAAAGTGGAGGCTGAGTCTCTCAGGGTAACCTGAGGGACAATGATGAGCAACCAGGTAAGTGATTTGGTGTGAGACAACTATCTCCCATGCCACTTGCTCCTCAGAAGGGACTGCCCTGTTGTCTCTCAATTCAACAGAGGCACTGCCTCTAAGGGTCAGATGCCCGGCCATGAGTCAATACATCCCCCTCCTGAGTCAAGGAAAATTTTGCAGGTCAGTCTTGCTAAGCAAGAAGACTACAACAACAAGCACCCAGTGCAAACAAATGCCAGAGAATTTTAGATAATGATATTGGCTGTTCATTGTAGATAAAACATAAATCCATAATAGAGGCATCTAGGAGATTCCAACACCCAGTGTATCAACATCAGAAAGAGCAGTTATGATTGTTGTCGAGGAAAAGAAAAAAAAGAGCCCAAGCCCGACTAACATTTAGAGATACCAAGCTTTCATATTCTTCAGTTTTCCTTCCTTTGTGATTTCCACAGGATTTTCATTTCTAGAGATATTATACTGCTTGCTTTCAAAGGAATTCAATATTTTCATTCAGAAAAGTAATTTCACAGGAAAGTAACACGGAGTGATGTCCTGGGTATTCATTTTCAGAGCCAATCTTACAAAGTCAATTTGTGCTGCCAGGAGCAGGGGCGACATGAAAAGGTGCAGATGTTGTATATCTGGGCTTCTGCCTTCCCATTCCCCCCTTGCAGGATGCCTTGGACACCCCACGAGCATTTGAAAAGAATTGCCTGACGTTAAAAACAAAACACGCTGTGGACTCCCTTAATAATATCACCCGATGCAACCCAGAGACATCTATCCTGAGCCCAGAACTGGATTATGGCTTCATCCCTTCTGCCCTCTGGTAAAAGTCATATCGCCATAACCATCACAATCATTCTGTTTATTTTCTCCCTGTTGTTTGAGAAATTAGAGGCGAAAGCAGCGCGTCTAAGGTGAAAGATGAAGCCACGAGTTACTTTCTCCGCTAGTTCTGTGGAGATAAAACGCTAATCCTCATAAAACCCAAGGCTGAAACCCTCGTGCCCACACCAAGTCAAGGTCAGATGCCATTAGCCAATCAAGCCAGAAGCTGATGGGTTTTTCGGAATTGAATCAGAAACTGGGGGAGGCAGAGGTTGACAGAGAACGGAAGTAAGGGAAAGAGTAGAGAAAGGAGGAGAAAGGCCCCCATGATGGAGATTAACAGATGGACTGACAGAGTGAATAAGACAAAGATGGAGCAGGGAGGAGGGAAGGGGAGGGAGGAGAAGTAGCCTTTTCTACTAGTCATGTTTCCTGACAAATTTCAGTATCAAAAGCCAAGGGAGAAAAACATCTTGAGAGGTTTGCACCAGGCGTTTGGGGGTGGGGTGAAGAAATAGGCCTAGCTGCCAATGGAGGGTTTTCTTACAGTTTGCACGGCAGAAGGCAGAAGTTTGGCCTAACCTTGAGGACAACATTGTTTATTCCTGGTGGAAAGATAAGCTAGCCAGCCGGGGGGGTCCACCTCCAGCCCCCATGGAAGCCCAGTGGGCACTGCCTAGAACAAAGAGCACAGTAAGGCAACAAGCATTTGGTTTTGATTAGGGGATATTCGGTTCTGTGGAAGTTCTATTAAAATAAGCACAAAAACCATTTTAAAGGGCTATTCTCCCCCCTTGCTCTGCCCCCTCCCCCCTGGTTTATATTGTTAATCTTTCTTCCTGGACGGCTCCTCACAAATGCCTTTTGTTTTCTTGTGTGATTTCTACATGCCAGGACTCTAAGCAAGGGAGGACCGAGGTCCTGTTCTGGCATGCTTTCAAGTTTCTTCCGTAGAAGATGAAGGCCTGTTACTGTGCCTTCAAGGGTATAGATTTAGAGGCTGCCAAACAGTCCAGAGGTAATTCAAATGCGGGGAACTGTTGGAATCCACCCTGGCCCCCTGCTCCCCTGAATGCCCTGGCACTTACCCTACCCAGAGGAAACGAAACCAATTTGGGAAAGTGAAGAGAGACTAAACACGCAATTAAAATGGCCATCTCTCCTGGTTTCTTCCTTTAGCTCCCCCGCCCCCCCCCATTTTTTTCTAACACTGCATCTCAGTCTATAATCTGATGATGAAACGGGCCTGGTTAATTATAACAACATACAAAAGATTGCTGTCTTTTCTCCACAGTGTCTATTCGGAGCTCTGAGTCTTTGGTGGGGAAGGAGTGGCAGGGTGGGGGTTGCTGGGATTGGAGACAGAGGTGGATAGGCTTCGAGCAAAGCCATCATTTTGGAGGAACCGCTATTTTTATATTGTTTGCAAACCCTTCACCAGGGCGAGCGTTACAGAAATGGCACTTTCAATTTCTCGATCTTCCTCCTTTATACATAGACAAATAAAAATGAATCTTTCTAGAGGCAGGATGTACGCCAATTCTATATGCTCTTCAGAGGGCTTGTTTTTATTCAGCTTACAGCACAACCTATCATTTTTATTCAAGATTCCATCTACTCACACTCTCTGGCTCCCATGAAAGTCTTCAAGAAGCCCTGCTGCATGCTTTGTTCCAGAGACTCTGCTAAGGGCCAAAAGATGGAGATAGCACACCCATCTGGTCTGTTTTCACATCCTCAGAGAAGGGCTTAAGAGAGCCCCCTTCAGTGGGAGGAACTAGGTGACTAGGAATAAACCCTTTGTTTGTGATTAGCTTCTTGCGTTCATCTCAGGAAGATGCTCAGTATCCATGGGGAAATATACCTCTAAATGAAGCCCGCCCAGCAAGCAGGAGCGTGGTCATCAGTGCTTTGAAATCTTTACATTGAAGATCTGATTTCAGTGTAAAGAAAACATTAGCATCTCACTTCTCTTTTCCTCTTTTTTTTTCATGTCTGCTTTCCCCGTTCCTTCTTACTTAATTCTAAACACTGAGCAGATTTTGTATGCATCATCTTTGAAGCAGATGCTAAACAATAGCAGCCAACCTGTACAGGCGAGAGGAATAGACTTCATCATGTCAGAGAAAAATTAAGACCTCGACTTCCTTGTTTCCCCAGTCTCACTGCTCGATCTGATGAATAAATACAAGAATACCAAACAGTAGGGTTTTTTTTTGGGGGGGGGGAATATTGAAATCTCTAAAATGGTCAGTGTCCACAACAGCAATATTTACAGAGAAGTGTTTTGACATCTGAGCTAACCTCCATTTTCTTCGGAGCCCAGCAGGCTTGAATTGTTGGTGCTGATGTAAGAAAATACATTACTATGATGAATCCCAAGACTCTGCTCTCATTTCCACCCCTTCAGCGTTCACAATTGCCCATCGCTCCGATCTCAGGATAGGAAGGGGGTGAAAGCACAAAAACCCGAGTCAGCAACAGTGCTCTAGCATCTGTCTTTGCCTGGTCACTTAAAATCAAGTGTTGTCTTAAGAGCCTGAATGGATGGATCTTTCCGGACTTGTCCTTGCAACCATAATAAGAGGAACCCAATCAGACCTCCCCTTGCAGATGCTTGGTAAGGATTAAATGATACTAAATGCGATAGTGATCCTCATTACAGCTGTTATTACTGCTGAAGGGCATTGGTCACAGTCATAAAAGTTTGGCGTTGGGATAGCTGTGTGAATTTATGCAAATTAAGTAATCTCTTAGGCTTAACATGTGGTCAGTGCGATGCTATAACACCACCATTCTCACAGCAGATTTTTAAACCTGAGACCTAGGCCTTCTTATGCAATTGAGGAAACTGAGTCACAGAAATAAAGAACTTAGCCAACTATATATAGGAACACTATATATAGGAACTCGAGAAGCCAAGCTTCAGTAGACATCCTGGCTCCAAAGTCTAGACTTCTAACCTTATACAAGCGCTTTAAACACCTTATGAAACATGATATAAAATGCATTGTACATGTGTGTCTGCAAAACACACACATAGTTGATTTCCTATATTAAATAGTAAAATATTCAGATTCCATTTCTAGCTCCCAAATCAGCTGTTTGAGTAAGGACTGCAAGTAGCAACTGGAGACTGTCCTCATTTCTATTCTAAAATCATCATATTCCCATCTCACTACCTTCCTGCCCATATTTTCCTTTCCAGCTGATGAGGGTTGTTCAGTGGGGCTTTGTGTGAGTTTACAAAGCAGCAACAATTACACAACGGAGGCCTGGAGCGTGTTAACCACAGACACACAAAAACCCAGTTGTCGTAAGCCATGTGCATCTTAGCTCTGTGCTTCCGCCTTTACGTAAGATTAATTAAAGAGCAGCTGTTCTGTCATAGCCTGAGCTAGGTATGGTTATCTTGGAGATTCCAGCTTCTCCATTTGCTGGGTTTTAATTTGCATCATTATGCATTTTGAGCCTGGGGCATGAGTAGTCAAGTGGTAAACATTAGCTATACTGCACTGTATTTCCAAATGCAACTTCTCTATTAGGCTGACTAATAGAATTCAATTCTATTTTCAGCTGAATCCTCTCAATTTTCATTTGCCTTTGACATGTTACATGGCAGGAGGATAGAGCAAGGGAAAATGAGGGAGACAGGGAAGCATCTATGGCCCAGCTTGTGTACAGTCCTCAGGTCGACAAGGGAGCCCCCTTCTGTTACATTTCGACCATGCGCGAATATACCCTTTCTATTATAAGGGGCTCTCTGCCACAGTCCTAAAATTTCCCCTCCCAGCTTCACACTAGAGGTTGACGCTCCCCTGTAGAAGGAGGTCTCATTGCTTTTGTTGTCAGAAATTGGGAGGCATCAGAGCAGATTCTGAGTTTTCTAAATGCAACTACTGAAAACTGATGTCAGGAAACTTTTCAGGCTGTGATCAAAGTCTGATATGAATTAATTTGTCATTATAACACAGCCCCACTTGCCAGGCATTTCAGACTAGGACTTGGGAAAGGCAGCAGATATCTGGGTTGACAATTTCATTTAAAGGACAGAAAGCTCTCTGGTTTCTTTTCATTGGTATCTTGATTTAATGAACACACAAACAGACCATCGCCATATGCTCCAAATACCAGCTTGCTGTTCTTCAAGAAGCAGCTTGGGAAAATGCCAAGGCAAGGAGCTTAGAAGAAACTTGAAAATGCTTCAAGACATATCTTTGTAGCCTGAGATGGCAAATGCACCAGTGATTAATTACGCAGGAGTTGGACATGAATAGGAATGTCAATAAGGCATTTGGAGTGCGGCAAGAGAGAGCATTTGGCCTGATAATAGAATCCTTCCTCTTTTCATATGTCCGGGTTCCCTTTTCTGTTGCTATCAACTCACATGCGGGTCAGAGAGAGAAGATGACAATGTCATGCTGCTCTTTATTATAGAATCATTAGATCAGGTGAGGCCACAAGCAAGGAGAAGATGTCCTTAAGGAAACAGTCCCTCCAGGATTTGGGCCAGAGAATTCTCATCTCTGCCTTCAGAATTCCTCCACCACCTCGCTGCTGTTACTCAAAAACAGGAAGAAGGTAGCTTTACTGGGTATACAACACCCTTTGAGAGAATTCCCTTTATGACTTTGAAAACTAAAGACCCTGCTTTGGAATCCAGGATCTGTTTTTCCTAAGGTTTTGGGGGGTGAGAAAGGGCATGCTCTCCCTTCCTTACAAGATGAAGCTGAATGAGAAGAGATGAATAAGAAGGGGGGATTATTTTAGTCTAAAGTAGAGCATATAATTGTTATTATAAAGAAGAACTTGTCTTGCAGAATTTCAAGTACCAGTGTTAAAAAAATTGCTCAAAAATAAGGATCTTTGTTCAGATTGTGGGGCTTTTGCAATGAACTTACAAATTAAACGTGTAGGTTTCTTCTGTGCTGTCTTCAAATCTGATTTTCTATGTGAGAGTTGAATTGCTTTCCATTGCACACAAAAGATCATCTGAAATTCTTTACCTTACACACATGGCCTTTTAGATCCTGGTTCTATTTCACACTCTTCCACTCTAGAGTCAGTTCCAACTATTCCCCATCAGGTGCCTGCCCTACTCCAATCATACAACTCCCTGAAGGTGCACCTCTTGAACCTTTCAAGCTTTTACTCATTTATCTCCCTGCTTGAAACTGTCTTCTCCTCAAGGTCTTGCTAGGGTAAATTCTGTCGACATCTTTCATCTGTTCTGGGACCTTAACACCCAGTTTCTCACTAAAGCTTCTGTATCTTCTCTCAAATATCTCACCAACACTTCAGACCCGGAACATTGACAACGTCACTCATCTTTGTTGTCAAATATCCTCACCTACAGACCCCTGGCATTCGGAATATTAGTTCCTAAACTTCTGATTCACTGGTGGCCAGACACTAGATAATGCTGACAAATCCAACTGCAAGAGCACTCTCCTGTTTCAATTCCTTATACCTAATTTTTCCAAGTTTTTTTCTCTCTCTTGTTAACACTTCTCCAGAAATTTATTTAATCTTACCTGGCTCATTTTGACAAGCATCTAATTGCCCACCTTTCTTTCTAAACTTCCCTTTTCTCTCCGTTTTACCCTAAGTCACAACATTTATGCATGCTGCTCCAACTACGCGCTCACTCATCCTTCCACCTGGCGGGTGTGAGCATGCGTGCCAGACACGCAAAGAATATCCCGTAAGAACAAAATTCTCATGTCCATCAAAAGTGTCAATCTTTGATTTAAACTTAGTCTCTTTAAATAAGAGTGATTTAAGTGAATGACTGAATGCATGACTACACAGAACTTTCAGTTTAGTTGAAGAAAAGATTTATAAAACTATCAGATGTTAAAATAAAATGCTTCTATGACACACTTGAAGACAGGCAATAATTGACTACCTAATAAAAATATTAACATTCTTGTAAATATAATCAGAAAAAACCTTCAATGGAGTAGCAAGAAAGAATGTGAACTAGCATTTATAGAGAAAATAATGCACACCAAGCCCTATAACAGGTACGTTGTATAATTCCATTGTTTAATCCTATTGTTGAGTTTATTTTATAGCATTTTCTCAGTAGATATTCATGGGGTTTATATAATTACCTAGCCTAGTAAAGAAAGGTTAACACTAAGGTTTACAAACAATACCTAATTGCTTCCACTGAACCAAGCTAAATAATAAATAAATAAGATAGATATCAAGAAGTTATTTTTGAAAAAAATTAGAAGTTGGTTATTGGTTTGTTGTAGTAGACCAATAAAAAGAAGCCAAGTTTTAACTTAAATTTCTAAATAAAATATCTAGAAATAGAAGGTACGTGCTTAAAATTTCACTTTGTTCTCCATAGGAATGTGCCAATGTGTGTATAAACATATATATGATATATATGTCAATTTATAATAAAAAAATAAAGAAGCATAACAAAAATTAGAGTAGAATAAGTAAAATAGCCTTGATACACAATACAAAATATTTAGTGAACTGGGTATTATTTTTCTGAAATAATAAAATAAATTAATATTTTTTATCTAGACTAAGAAAACAGAAGACGGGTAAGCATAATGAGAAATGAAAAAGGAGATGATAAACACAGAAATATAAAGGATTCTAAGAGATTATTGTGAACAATTGCACAAAACAACCTACAGGAAATGGATAAATTCCTATAGAAACATAGGACTTACAAACACTGAACTATGGGAGGGGGGGATAAATCAGAAATATTAAGATGTAGCTCAGTGGTAGAACACTTGTTCAGCATGTGCAAGGTCCTTGATTCCCTAGAAATGCAAGATAGCAAAGTCAGAATATTGACAGATGAATATCAAGGTAAAGTTCAGTCAATGAGATTTCCCAATGAGTAAAATCCCAGGATTCAGTGGCTTTATGGCTGAATTTTACTAAGTATTTAAAGAAGAACTAATATACTACTACCAATTCTCCAAGCTGTTCCAAAAGAAGAAAAAAATGAAGAAGAGGAAATACTTCCTGGTGTGGGAAGTTCTTCTGTATATGTGTTGCTTTTATTAGTTAATGAACAAAGGAGCTGCTTTGGCCTGTGATAGGGCAGAATAGAACTAGGCGAGAAGACTAAACAATGCTAGGAGGAAGAAGGCAGAGTCAGAGAGAAGCCATGTAGCCACTGTAGGAAACAGATGCCTCTCCTAGAATTCTCCAAAACTTTGCTGGAAGGTCACGACCTCGTGGTGATGCACAGATTAATGGAGATGGGTTAGTTTAGGATATAAGAGCTAGCTAGAAATATGCATAAGCTATTGGCCAAGTAGTGTTTTAAATGATATTTCTGTGTGATTATTTTGGGTTTGAGGAGCTGGGAATAAATGAGCAGCCTCCACCTACAACTTCCAACTTATTTTGCAAGGATAGCATTACCCTGCAACCCAAAGCTAGGCTAACCATCAGTAAAGCGAAGTTTAGGCCACCATGACTGATGAACATAGAAACAAAAAGATCCTCAGCAAAACACAATCACATGTTGCATATTGTCATTCCAATCAAGAAGTGCAGATATAGGTGTGATCCAATAAATGATATCTTTTGATGATAGTTTAGCTGTCTCAGTATCCTCTTTCATAAAAGCTCACAACATTCCAGAAATAGAATGGGTTTCCTTGGCACTACGCAAGCCACCAGTGATAAGCCCACTGTTAACAGTATACTCCACATGGGAACGTTGAAGGCTTTGTCTTCAAGATCTGGAACAAGATAAGGATGCTCACTCCTGTCCTTCTTCTTCGGTAGCAGACATCAGAAAGAAACGAAAGGTATCCGTGCAGAAAGAAGTGGATCTGTCCCTGAGGGTTGATATCATTGTCTTACATATAGAAAAATATTACAGCTTTCACACACATACACAGGCTCCTTAGAACCAATCAACAGATTCAATAAAGTTGGATTTTTTTAAAAAATCAGAAATCAGTCATTGTATGGATAAATCTAAATTGGTGAAAGAAAACTACCCTTCTTGATTCTCATTTCTTTCTCTTTGGTCAAGGTTTTTGTGGGTTCTAGATGACCTGAAGGATATTAGATAAAATTAACTCTTCTAAAAAACTGATTGTTTGTTTCTTCCTTCCTTTCTAGGGACAGGGTCTCAGTATGTAACTCAGAGCATCATGAGCATCTATGTGTAGACCAGGCTGGCCTGGAACTCCGAGATCTTCTGGCCTCTGCCTACTGGGTGCTGGGATTAAAGGTTTGTGTCACCACACCTGATTTCTTTTTTAAAAAGAGAGCTACTTAATTCTTTTTAGTGGAGGGAACTGTGTGTGTGTATGTTGGGGGAGGTGACCAGAATATATTGTATACACATATGAAAATTTCAAAGAACAGATAAACACTATTTTTAAAAATTAAAGGCGTGAATTTATCGTCTGGGATTTGTTGTTGCTATTGTTTGGTTGACTATTGTTTTTGTATGCGGATTAGATGGGGTCAGTTTGGTTGTAACAACACGTATGAAGGGTTGTACAGTATATTTAGAACACTTTGAGGTTAGGACAATGTCCCATCCAACACTCAAGTTCTGTCTCTAATACTTTGAGACAGCTCAACGTATTTTTTCTGACCACTTTTGCAATGGTAAGAACCATAAACCATGGTTAGAATGACTTCATAGCGAGGAAACTGGAAATTTTGGAATCCAAACCTAGCTCTGTTCTCCTATGTTTATCTACTAGTCTGATCTCTGCTCTAGTCCTTAAGGACATCACAATCTCTTCTGTATTTCATGACAGCTTTTGTATCTGCCGTTATCACATCTTGGGTTTCCACACAAAAATAACGAGGAAGAGGGGATATCCTTCAATCTTAATAATAGTATGTTTGCTGTTGGTTTATCCAGCCAGTCATCTCCTCTTTACAAAGGAGGTCCGAGCATTAACCCAGGTCAGCAGTGGGTGCAAGGGAACAAACCCCGCAGACAGAAACCTAAGAATGCAAAGTCAGACCCGGTGGCTATCCCAACCCCTATCTGTCCTTCCTGAGACAAAGTTCTCTCTCCAACCTTTCCATCAGATTCTTACTGACAGAACAACTATGTCTGCCTTCCAAAGTTTTACGTGACTCAAAGAACATTTATGCAAACCGAGTGCTCCAAATATATGTATAGTAAGATGGCCAAACACAACGAAAGAGCTAATTATGCCTGCCACCAACTGTAAAGGAAGCATTTAAACACTACCTTTTGCCACAAACTTCCTGGTGCTCGAGTAAAAAGAGAATGAAAACTATAGTTTCATGGTTTCTCACTGGTGAATAAGGAGGAACCAACCCAAGCATGAGACGGAATATATTTCCCTGACACTGCATTCGAAAAGGATTTTTTTTTTTAAAAAAAGAGGCTTTTATTACATGGCTGTAGGAAGAATTTGTCACTCCCGTGTTGAGTAAAACAACAGATGATGTCTTCCAACTGGCTTTATGGAGGCTAAAGCAGCAGCCTCACACAGAGGTTCCTGCAAGGGGAAGAAGACTAAATTTCCATTCGGCAAAGCCAACTGGAAAATGAGCAACGGAATCTGCAGGCGAAAAGAAACAGGGACCTCTCTGCTCGCCTGCACCAAGTCAGGGCTTTTGAAAGGCTGCTCTGATTCTGCCCAGACCTCCCGATGAGTCCCCAAGCTCGGCAAACCTCATTCTCCGCTGACTTCTATTTCCATGGCATGGCCTTTCATATCTGGAAGTCTAAATGTTTACTCCCAGCTCCGTCTCTTTATCTTGTTTCCCAAACTCTAAGTGTCAACCCTCGACACATTTCCAAGAGTGGATACTCTCTCCAAAGACCCACCCTCATGATGAGCCCTTGGATCGTCCACCTTGAAGTCTCACTCCAGCCAGGGACAGACAAGCTCAGGAGACATATGGGCAGTCAATCCCCCAGAGGCTTTCTCAAAGAGCAATCAGTTCAACTGCTCTGGGAGAGGACTGTAACAATCAATTCCAGACGGAGCTTCCTGGCAGCACCAGGGGTGCAGTTATTCCGGTGAGGCTGACCAAAGCAAATTCCATCGGCTTTTGATATGGGACATTCCAGCGGTACAGCGGACATTCTGTTAGGGTAATTGTGGACGCCAGCTTATATTTTCCCAGATGATGGGGGCGAGGCAGACTGCGAAATGTGCTTGAAAGCTTTTCCAAAAGAGGTTGAGAGCCTCCTCATAGGTCTGCCTAATCTGAGTTACTTCAGAACATGGAGGACTATCCCCCTCAGTTGCCATTTTTCTTAGTTGATCAACATTTAGCAAATTTTGAATGAAGTTTAAAATATACTCTCAAGTCTATTCATCTCTCTGAAGCCACCTCCTTTTCTCCAGGCATTGTTTCAATCTTTCCTTAGATGTAAAATCATCACGTTCTTTCTCCACTAACTTATTTTTAGTGAGGCATTGCCTCTCGTAGCCCAGACTAGCCTCAATCTCTCTGTAGCTGACCATGACCTTGATCCTCTTGCCTCTCCATCCCAAGTGCTAGGATTACAGGCATGTCCCACCAAGCCTGCTCTACGTGTTACTGGGGATGGAACCCAGGACCTACTGCATGACTAACAAACACTTCTTTAACTGAACTACAGCATGGATATTTCCACTAATCTCTATGAACACTCTTCCTACTACATGATTTTCATAATTATTGTGTCTGATGGAGCTATGCTTCCATCATACTGCTACATTATGATTCAGTTAATAATTATGCTACAGAGAAGTTTAAGTTGTTAGAATTATTTGAAAAAATGTCCCCACTTAACAAATTCGAAGAATCAAACATCCCTCAAATAAGCAAAACCCTCAAGTATTTTGTCGAACTAATTTTTTGCTACAATAGCTCCCATTTACACATTCATTAAGGACATGCGAAACTCATCTTCTCCACAGCCATGTCAACGCTGGGAAGTTGTGTGTTTCCACACATTAACACAAAAGGAGTAGAACAATATGTGTTCAATTATTTAGTGAACTGGCCTGGAAATCTGTTACAATTGGCATAGTCCCAGATGGGCAGACAGTGAGTTTCTGATCTACATACCATGTCTCCCTTCTTGCTTGCCCATGGAGACCTGATTTTTGTCTTCGTTGCTATCCTTCTTCCATGTGACTCAGAGGTAAAGGTTGACAAGCATAACCAATCTCAAAAGTCCATTTTCAAACTGATGACATTTAAGAAGAGGCAACCAGGTCTTCTAGGAATGGTTTCCATTCTAAAAACAGGTATAACCCAGCCATGTGAGCCCATGGACATCATGTCAGGTAACATCTTAACAGTTTCCTCTGAGTGTATATACTCAGCGATGTACATTTTAATAACAAAGCAGATAGCCAGGTAATGGTGGCACACACCTTTAATCCCAGTACTCAGAAAGGCAGAGGCAAGCAGATCTCTGTGAGTTCAAAGCCAGCCTGGTCTACACAGTGAGTTTCAGGACAGTCAGAGCTACACAAAGAAACCCTGTTTCAAAAAACCAAAAATAAATAAATAAATAAAACCCAATAAGTAGTCTTTCTATTTTATGCATATTGCAGTTTATAAAATACATTTGCTTATTTATATTTATTTCTCTTTCATGGACAAATGAAAACCTAAAGCAAAAGAAGACAATGTAATATTTAAATTGGAAAATTAATATGAAATTATTTTGCAAATCCTGTATGAATTTGTGTGAAGGGCTAAAATATTTGCCCTGCCTCTTAACACTGCCACAGTAGCAGCCATGATAGCCATAAACAGTGAGAGCACCGAGCAGCCCAGTTTCTCAATGCATTCTATTCTAAATGCATTCCTTACTGAAGAACAGATAATAACTTTTTAGAGATGGCTCATTTTATGCCAAGGACAGAAAAGTGCAGGCTTAACTTTACACACCTCATCCAGCCAGAAGGCAAACACTAAAGGGAGATTAAAAGCATGGAGGAGCCAGATTGAAGGTGTTACCACTGCCAACATGTGGGACAATTTAAGTATCCAAAGAGTAGTCACTGTAGCTGATTTCAATACTGATTTCACAGCAAATGCAAGAATAGCAAAATTTAAGTACAAGAAAAGTCTGTGTCTTTACAGAAAAATACAAAGTGGCAAATACAAGCGACTGAAAGAATTAAAATGGCAAAGCTTTCCACACCTCACCCCTTCCCATGTACTAATCCATTCCTGTAAGTAGATCAACAGATGCTAATACTACTAGCTCAGGAACAAAATGATGGCTAAGTGTCATTCTCTTCAACAGATGAACCTTGGGCTCTAGAGGAATGTCTGTCTGTTCCTGGGGGTGTGACTGGTACCACATGAACTGGGTGACCAAGTTTATCATCATCCATAGTGTAGAAGATCCAGTCACACACTCTTATGTTCACGCTTCTGTATGTGGTATGCCAGCTAAACTGGCATGAATCTACTTAAAGAAGTGAACAGAATGTCTGGATGTAGGGTGAATAAAGAGAAAAGAAACAACCAAAGAAACTCAGGATTCTGTCTGTCATCCAAGGTCTGAACTCTTCAAAATGTGGTGCCATGAAAACAAGAATGAAATGGGGGATATTCTAGGTTTTAAAAGTCTTAAAGATGAATAAATGCATAAATGGTAGAGCCTAGAGTTGCAAAACAGACATAAGCGATATCCGAGAGCCCTTAGAGAAACTGAAAATGCTCTAGATTTTGGGCTGCCATGGAATTACTGTAAATCTCCTTATGTCTAATAATAATATTGTTATATAAGATATTGTCCTTGTTCCTTGGGGATGCATGCTGAGGTCACTAGAATGAGGTGTTGTATTCAGCAAATTAATTTCAAGTGGTTTGACAAAGAAGTTTTTTTCTTTTTTTGTTTTCCGATATGCTTGAAATTTTTCAAGAAAAGGTTTGTGAAGCAAAAGAGAGATGGATAAAAGGAACACACTGCCCCTTCTGCTGGTATTATCACTAAGACGATGTAAAAAAGAAAAAGAAAGAAAGAAACATACACACACACACAACTGGATCTTTTAACATTTCTTTGCCAAGCTGAGAAGCATGCTAATCTGTGGATATCTCATGATAAAAGGCTGTAAGTCAGCCTCATTTTCTAAGTCAGAGAAAGTTTCATAACTAGAAGACAAAGGTATTGGAACTAAAAAAAACAAGTAGCACCCAAACAAAAACAAAGCCACGACGTTGAGGCTACTCAGTAGAGTTTTTATACTCTACAATCTGCTTTCAGCATTTAACGCCTACATGAAATAAGCACTAGTGTCCTCCTTTATCTTCAGGTTTGGAGGGAAAGTACAGCTGGATGAGTTTTACTAGACATCACGCAGATATTTCATAAATCACCTGCAACTCAAATCTGAACATTAGGCTCGCCACTGAAACTGAATATTTTATTTTTTACAGGTTTAATATATTTTTTCTGGATGTAAATGTTTTCATACAATGTATTCTGTATATAGTATTCATTCTACCACTCTCCTGATACTTCTCCGAGTTCCTCCCAGTTCCCCTTCTATCCGGATCCACCCCTTTCTGTCTCTTATTAGAAAACAAACAGGTATATAAGAGATAATAATATACAATAATAAGATAAGATCGGAGGGGGAGAAGAGTGGGAGGAGGGGGAGAAGAGTGGGAGGAGGGGGAGGGAAATGGGAGGCTGGTGGGAGGAGGTGGAAATTTGTTTTTTTTCTTTTCTTTATCCTCCTTTTATCAATAAAAAAATTTAAAAAAAAAGATTCACTAAAAAAAAGACTGATAAAATAAAGACAATAAAATACGTTTTAAAATAAAAAAAATAATAAGATAAGATAAAATAGATAAGTTATAAAAAACAAACAAACTGGAATAGGACAAAACAAACAAACAGAAAGAGAAGAGGCCAAGCAAAGGTGTAAGAAACAGATATAGATACAAAGGCATACTCTGGAATGAATACCAACAAAACACAAAGATGGAAGTCATAATATGTGTGCAAGGGACAGGTAATGTAAAAATAAACCACCAAAATAAACATTAAAAAGAAGGAAGAAGGAGAGAGGGGGAGGGAGGGAAGGAAGGAAGGGGGGAGGAGAAAGGGAGGAAGAAAGACAAGATGGAAAGAAAGAAGGAAGAGCCCTAGCATGACATAATGAGAAAAGGAACTTCTAAACATGCGCTTGAGTTTGTTTGCTGTTGACCCTCTACTGCTGGGCCTGCAGCCCACCCTTAAGAGTAGTTTGTTTTCCCAGTGAGACTCCCTTAGAGAAAGCTAAATTTTCATTTGCAAGTGGTTATGAACTGGTGATGGCAGAGTTCTGGGCTAAGGCTGGGAGTTGGTGTCCACTTCTCCCCTTAGCACTAAGACCCCATCTGGCACAGACTTGTGCAGGCCCTGGGCATGTTGCCTCCGTCTCTATGTGTTTGTTTATATGGTACACTGCATGTATCCCTGCACCTCTGAGATGAAATCTACTTGATCATGGTGGGTGATCTTTTGTGTATTCTTAGATTAAGTTTGCAAGTATTATATTGAGAAAATTTGCACCTGTGTTCATAAGGGAAATTGGTCTCTAATTTTCTTTCTTTGGGGTTTTTTTTTGGGGGATTTGGCTCTCAGGGTAACTATGGCCTCATGAAACAAAGTGAGCTATATTTCTTCTGTTTCTATTCTGTTGAATAATTTGAGGAGTATTTCTTCAAAATTCTGATAGAATTCTATGCCAAATCATCTAGGCTTGGGCTGTTTTTGACTGGAAAACTTTTAATTACTGTTTCTATTTCATTGGAGGTCACAGTTTAAATTGTTTATCTGATCTTGATTTGATATTGGTAAGTGGTATATATTGAGAAAATTAACCATTTCTTTTAGATTTTCAAATTTTGTGGAGTTTAGGTTTTTTATTTTAAGTATGTCCTTATGATTCTATGAATTTCCTCAGTGTCTGTTGTTATGTCCCCTTTTCATTCCTAATTTTATTAGTTTGGATATTTTCTCCCTGCCCTTAGTTAATTTGGCTGTTTGCCAATCTTTTGATTATCTCAAACAACCAACTCTTTGTTTCATTGATTTGTTTGCATTGTATTTTGTTTGCTACTTTCAATTTTATTGATTTTAGCCCTGAAATTGATAATTTCTTGTTATCTACTTTTTAAAGTGTAATTTCTTCTTTTTGTTCTAGAGCTTTCAAGTGTACTGTTAAGTTACTACTATGAGATCTCTCCATGTTTTTAATGGAGAAATTTGGTGTTCTGAACTTGCATCTTACAACTGCCTTCATTGTTTCTCATAAGTTTGGGTATCTACATTTTCATTTTCATTCAATTCTAGAAAGTCTTTTCTTCCTAAATTCTGTCTTTACTCATTTTTATTCAGTAGAAAATTGTTCAGTTTCCACAAATTTGTTAACTCTCTCTTGTTTTGGGTGTTGATTTCCAGCTTTAATCTGTGGTCGTCAGAAAGGATGCAACAAAGTGAAAATTTAAGTTTTCTTTTATTTCTTTAAGTTTTCTGATATACACAAGTTGGTGATAGGAAAGCATTTTCTCTTTGTGTGTGGTTGAAATGCTCTGTAGGTATTTGTTAGGTCCATTCGGTTTATAACCTCAGCTAGCTCTAGTATTGGACTGTTTAATTTTTATTTAGATGGTCTGCTGATTGACCTGAGTGGGTTATTTAAGTCATCCACCATCAGTGTGTGAGGGTCAATATGTGATTTAAGCTAAGGTAGTGGTTCTTTTATAAAGTTGCCTACCCCTGTGTTTGGTGCCTATAGGTTAAGAATCGTAATATTCTCTTCGTGGATTTTTCCTTTGATGATTATGCCGTGTCCTTCCCTATCTCTTCTGATTCATTTTGGTCTGAAGTCTATTTTGTCAGACACTAAAATGGCTACTCTTGCTTGCTCCATGGGTCTATTTGATGGAATATCCTTCTCCATCCTTTTACCCTGAAGTAGCATGCTAAGGTGTGCCATTTGGATGCAGCAGAAGGATTGATCCTGTTTTCACATCCATTCTGTTAGTCTGTGCCTTTTTCTTGGGGAGTTGCGACCACTGATTCTGAGAGTGGAGGCCACAAACGGTAGTCTGCTTTAGAGCTGGGGAAGAGACTGGGGCACTGGATTGCTTAGAGGTGAAACAGTGAAGCTCTGAAGATGGCCCACATTCTTTACTGACCTTACTCCTTTGGCAGGCTTGACCAGTGAGTTATTAGGAAAGACAGCTGGAGTTGGGAGCTGCAATAGAGAGATGTACGCCGGGAAGGAAAGCTGAAGGAGAAGACTTGAGTGACCTGCTAGAGATGGGGGCAGAGATGACGGGAAGTCTGCGACAGGTGCTCTGCTGCAGAGCCGGGAGTGAGACTAGGAGACTAGATTTGTAGGAGAGGAGGAAAAGAGAAGATCTGCAGATAGTCTACCTGCTTCCCTGGCTAACAGGGCCAACTAGTTCCCAGGGAATGAAACGATATTTAATTCAGCTGCTATTTGGCACTGTTGCTGGTCTTAAACGTACTTCTTGAGTGCAGATGAACACTGCCTCAATGATAATCTCAATTCCTTCCACATAACATATTTCTTTACTAAGTTGCTAAGGCAAAATATAGAGATAACCCTTCATTCCTTTATTTGCCCCCAAACTATATCTACTCTATATGCAAATCGATTCTCTTCAACTGCCAAATACACACAAAATCTGCTTCCTTTTTTCTGTATCGAGCGCTTCAGTCCTGATCGAATCCCGAGTATCTTTCATATACATATTCATATGCATACATACATACATATATGCATACACATACACACATATACACATACAACAGCAGTCATCTCTGAACTGTCCACCATATGTTCAGTGTTGAACCCCTAAATCCTCTCTGAAGGCAGCCATTAAGGAAATCTTTCCTTGTCATGGAATTATCCACTATTTCGTTGCTTTCGTGTAATCCCTTAATGCTGTCCCTTCACCAAAACCTATTACATTAGTCAATAAAAGTCACAAAAATCTCTGTTCTTGCTTTCTCTCCAACCCCATCCAGAATCAATTTCCCAAGATCCACGACAGAACAAGAGTGTAAGCTTCCTTGTGATCTTCAGACAGCAAGCCCGATCTCACTCCAGGGCTCTGGTGTTTGGTTTATTCTCTTGAGACCCTGTCTTAGATCTTTGCAAAGCTGGAACCTCTTTTAAGGTATTTAGTCTTCACTTGAGTGCCTTCCTTCTCCGATCATTCTGCATACCCAGCACAAAGTGCCTGTAGCACACTGAACTGCCATTATCAAAAGCTTAATAAGACGGGCAAGATAGCTCCTCAGGTAAAGGCACTCACTGTCATGTCTGCTGACTTGCGTTTGATCCTGGAACTCACATAGTGGAAGGAGAACTCTTGTAAATTGTCCTTTGACCTCTACATGTGTATTACACATGTATACACACACATATATAAATATAATTTTAAAAATTCAATAATGTATTTCAAATTATTATATTTATTCATTTGCTTGATTAGTTTTCCCTTCTCTTTCTTTTCCTCCAAATAGAATATAATTATATGAAAATTAGCGTGTAATCTGTCTTATTTACAACTTTATCTTTTGTTCTAAAATAATGTCTGGCACACAGTAATGTGTTCAATAAATACTTGCTGAATGAATAAATAAATAAAATATTCAGTGACTTTTAATAACTATACTTTGACATCTCTCCATAAGATAATATTTATATATTATATTGATCTAACTTGCTTTGATTTGAATACAGTTATATACCTTAGTTTGTCAGAGACCCTCCTGTAGTGTGGCAGTTATATAAAGACCAGAACTCCCTATGTTAGTCCGCTTTCTGTCACCATAACAAAACAACTGAGATCCATTCGTTTATAAAGGGAAAATATTTGGGTTTTTTTGGAGATTCAGGTTTATGCTCAATCTACCCCTTTGTTTCTGGGTCTGCAGGGAGGCAGTGCATGGCAGAAAAACTGTGAATCAGGAGACAGAAGAAAAAACACTGGAAAAGGATGGGGTCCCATAATGCCCCTCAAGATTACTCCCACAGTAACTCAAAAACCTCCCACCAGGCCCCACCTCTCAAAGCTTCCAGCACTTGTTAATAGCACCACCTTGGGGAAAGCTGTAATAAATGAACTCAAAGGACACAGTCAAAGCAGCCAATAGAGAACTCAATATTTGCTGGAATTCATGTTGAGTTATCTATGCAAAGAACATTCTAATATTGCCAAATTTTATTACGTTTCTCATCAACAAACACACCTAAATCTGTTCTACACAAGCTGATAAGAGTACACACCTACTAATCTATTTTTGAAATTGACTTGAAGCTAAAATCTGGGCTATATTTATGGTTGCTAATTTTTTCCATTGTTTGATTGTCAGTCAATATTCCTGCCTGCTGAGCCACTTAAGCCAAGTCTAACTGTGGGGTTAGGAACCCTCCCATATTGTGTGCTGTGCTGTTTATAGAAAGAATCAGACTTTGTCTTTATCCGCATCGGTGAGAAAAAGGCTGGAAACAAAGGGGGAAATGTGTTTCATTTTGCTGCAGATTTAATTATCGGGTGGCTCATCAATGTATCATCAGTCTTCGGTTAAACAGATTTACAAGTCTGTCTAAAGCCAATTTGGTAGCTGCTCACATTTGCCTGTGAGCTATGGTGAAATTGAGAAATGTAGCCATACAAATGCACATTGCACTTTCTTTCCTCCATAGCCTGCACCTGAAGTCCTACATTCACAGATCTCTTTATCATGTAGGGAGCAAGTTTACACTGACAAAATCAAAATTCAGATGAACTGATTTGGTGATAGCAGAGAATATAGGCTTTTTACACAGTTAAGAAGATTGCTAGTGCATGCTAGCTGTAGACACAGAGCCTGCTTAAGCCGAGGGAGGACTAGGAAGACAATGCAACCAAATAGGAAAGCAGAGGAAGGACACTCTAGGAAGAGCAAAATCACGGTTAAATAAAAACATAAGGCATCTTCTCAGTGACTTTGAGATACCAGAATATACCAATATGTCCAGGACTGAGATACATGAAACGGCATGATTCTTATACATCTTAAAGTCATAAGAAGAAAAAAAAAGTCATAAGAAGGAGGCTTCTGTTAGCGGACATGTACAGGCACAGATTCCTGTTTACTTAGTTGTAGTGTAGAAAATAGTTTAAATGAAGAGAGAGAGATTAAAACATAGAAGGAGAGTGGAACTAGTCATTCATGTGATAATTGAGAAAGTGTGAATGAAGTCAGTGTTCAGGGACAGAGATTGGAATTGTAAAGTAAAATATACTGTTTTAGTTCGCTATGTGTTGATGTGATAAAAAAAAAAAAAAGCAAACCAGAAAAACCGGAACAAAACACCCTGGGGAGGAAAGGGTCCTTTTGGCTTGGACATCGTCATTATAGTCATTCATTGAGCCAAGCCAGAGAGGGAACTCAAGGCGGGAGCCTGGAGGCAGGAATTGAGGCAGAGTCACAGAGAAATGCTGCTCACTAGTTTGCTCTCAGCCTTCCTACCTTCAGCTGCCTTTCTTCTACCTCCCAGAACCACCTGCCCAGAGCTGGCACTGCCCACAGTGGACTAGGCCCTCTCAAATTAATCATTATTAATCAAGAAAATGCCCCACAGATTGGTCTACAGGCCAATCTGATAACAGGCATGTTCTCAGTTGAGGTTTGCTGTTCCCAGATGCCCCTAGCTTGTGTCAAGCTGATAACAAAGCTAAGCAACAAATACGCTAAAGAGATAGAATACGTGAGTGTGTCTAGAAGTCACACTAGAAGAACAGACAACATACGAGAGAATAACTGGTGGTTATCAGGCTTAGGTATAGGTGGGAGAGTAGACAGAATTAATATAATCATGAATGTGGAAAGGAGAGAAGATGCTGGCTTCAATTTTGACTTTTGATTTATAGGTGTCTTTTGTTCAAGCACAAGAAGTCCAAAGGAGTTTACTGTTTGTCTCTACAGTTTGAAAGCAACTTTCTTTGGGACCTGTGAACCCCCCAGATCCTGAATTTCTGGTAAACAACTTGTAATGCTTGCAGCTGCTCTGAGCACGAACGAAACCCTCAGGAGTTCCTGATGGCAGGGGAGTGGTTTCTGGTGGGTTTGGCTGGGGCACGGCTACCAGTTAAGGATCTCTATATAAGCGGCTCTGGTACACAATAAAGGGGGCATTCTGGCATCAAGGATGACCCGTGTCTCTGTCTGTGTGTCTTTGTGTGTTTCAATCTCCAGCCCCTTGCCCGGTTCACAAACGGTATGGTAGTGCACAGAGCACAGACGGGTGTGGTGTGCCGCACTTTCTCAGGTAGAGGAGTGCTCTGGCATTCATAAATAATCAGGAGGTAGTCATTGCTTGGCAATGGATGGGAATCGCTGGTACATTTAAGAGGAAACACCCAGGCCCACTTCCCAAGTCAGTGATTCTGCAGGTGTGTACAGGACCTGAAAATTTGCTTGTTAGCTAGCACTACAAAGTATTCTGACAGCCAATGCTTCCACACAACCCTTTGAGAAACATTCCTTTAAATGAAAATGGGGGTACTGGGACAGCAAGAAGAAACACCTTTAGAAGCAGTAGCTAAAAAGATTGGAAAGAAACAACAATGATTGGAATATCCTAGAGCTAAAAAGAATTTGATTGACACAGAGAGAAGAGGGATGGGGAGACTGAGAAAGTGGCTTGCTGCTCAGTGGTTGTGTAGTAGCAACACTGCAAAGGTTCACGACTTTGAGACCTTTGTTCCCCTTGGGTCAGTGGGGCTGGTGTGCTCCTGAGATTGTCTTGACTTACTGAAAACTGTGGGCTTTTTTTTTCCAGTGCTATTAACCCTCAGCTTAGCAATTTATGCTATGTGTTGCTGAAAAATGATAACAAATGTCTTTCTTTCGTTTCTGGATTCTGAGCTATGTTTTCTAATTTAAAAAAAAAGATGCAAAATAATGAAAATTTCCCCCTTTATCTTCTACTGTCTCTAAGAATCTCTTTTGGAGATCAGCAGAACTAATTTGATCCTTTGCTGCTTCAGAATCGGAGCTAAAAAGTGAAAATCTAAGAAATAATCAAATGAGCTGGGTGTATGTAGATCGATGAATTGAGGCCTCAGAGAAGGCATGCTAATCATTCAAACATGGCCAGAAGGCCTGTCATGCCGAAGACAAGATTTGGTCTTTAAGAAGCACAGGAAAAGAGTGGAGAAGCCTTGCCACAGGCACTTCACCCATCCATAACATAGCCATGTTCACACAAGCTTGGCTCTAGATATGAGAAAGGCCATGTTCTACCTACGGCATTAACAGCATAAATGGTCTCCATGGTTCTGTTCTCTCTTGTTCCCACAGAGGAGACTTGTGTCCATCATGGGCCTTTTCTCACAATCCCTCAGCATCAAAACCAGTGCATCATGTGTTCTCAGGTTCTGTCACTTACCCTAGTCGTGACTCGTCCCATCCCTACATCAAAGCTTCACAAATTGCTCATTCTCCCATCCCTGAGACAATAAAATCTGTACTCTCAAAACGTGATGGAAATTGCTTCTTCTAGTTACTAAATCAACACACACACACGGGTAGGAAGTTACAGGCTTTCCAACAGCTTCTTGAATGTCTGATTACCTTTTCTCTCCTTTACACAGTTCTGTGTGTGCAGGTCCATATGCTGCAGAGGACATTGTCTTTGGTTCCTCAAAACTGTACTTGGTTTACTGTGTTCTTTTCTTACATCTTCTAATAGCTTTTGCTTTGTGTATGCCAGTTTCCTTATGAATAAAAAGGCTCATGGTGATTATATAATTCATCAAGAAAACTTAGCCTCATTCCTTATTGCTAACTCGCAATGTGGCAATCTTTCCTTCATTAACTTATCAACTATTTTTTTACATCTTTCTTCACAATCATCAAGATTTTTCACATGTCTTGTACACAACAGGTTTTAAGAGTTTAGAGGCTTTTTCAAAAGCGTGTAAGTTGAACACATGGATGTGTCTCATACATTTAGTATTCATGACAACATTATTAGCTTTCTGTTATCTTTCTTTGTTCGTAGCAGTCAGGATAGGTTAGGTTTGCTGCCATAATAAACAAAGGATAAGAATCAGGTGAAGTTGGCTCAGGGTCCAGGAGCTCTTCAGAGTGGCTGCTGGTCATGCACTAACTTAACGCTGCTGGTGCTTGACCTTTTGTGGTGCCCTTTAGCTGATTTCCGGGACAGTAGGGGTAGAGAGAACTCAGAAATGGCCAAAGACTAGTGATCTCTCTTGATATCCTTCATCATATAATTTATATTTTATCCCCTACAAAGTTAACAGGAAGATGAAAATCACATTTTACACTTACATAAAGTTGATATTGATATTATTCTAGCTGTCAGTATGCTTAATAAACAAAACACTCACTATGAACACATAGATAGGTATATGTGCTTCTTATATGATAAAGAGACCAACATAATTTAACAACATTTTACTGTCCAAAGCTTATTTTTATTGGGATACAGCACTTTTTCCATAGTCTATCATGTTGATAGCATTACACTGGTATTTTTTTCTGAGAATTTGCTGTTTCAAGAATTATCTAAGATAGTTATACTAGAATTTTCATTCTTTTTATTTCATTTGTGATTCTGATAGAATTTTACATTTAAATTAATTTATGCTACCAGAACATGTATTCTATGATTTTTTTCCAATAAGCTGTGTTAACTCATCTCAGAAACACCTAGAATATAGCAGCATGTAATTTCTCAATGAAGATAAACAGGAAAAATATTTGCTGTGCCCTGTCTGCTTGACAGCGCTTTTTCATAGCGTTTGCTCTGTGAGATAACTTTCCTAGACCACTAACTTTATCCAGATGCTTCTCCACTACT
This sequence comes from Microtus pennsylvanicus, assembly GCF_037038515.1. Lineage (NCBI taxonomy): Eukaryota > Metazoa > Chordata > Mammalia > Rodentia > Cricetidae > Microtus > Microtus pennsylvanicus. The sequence goes on from NC_134581.1 coordinate 133,151,525, forward strand.
GTAAGCCAACATCTCGAGACAACCTGGTATCTATTCTGTTTGGAGTGATCTTTTATCTTAAATAAATATTTGTGATATTTTTCCCTTACCCAAAATTTTCAAACATTATAAGAATATGCCTACATACTGCTTTTTCATCAAATACCTGATAGCTGCTCATTCATTTTGACCTATAGATGACATCACCAAATTTTTTCTCAATAGAGCTTCATAACTAATATTTTAAGGACTGAGTCTCTTAGAACCACCTTTCTAGTCTAGAATCTTCCTCATTTCACTCGTCTTTGGAACTGGGATGGTGAGGTACTTACATACATAACAAAAGGAGTCTATATCCATGCACCATGGGGAAGAAGTGCTTGTCATTTTAGCCTGAATAGTATAATAAAACTTGAGCTGATAGGTAAGCAACAAATATAAATAAAAAATAAGATAAGAACCCCCAAGTTAAAGGATAATAGAGAAAAATTCATGAAAATGAAGGCTGTGAGGGGAAAAGCCATGAAAATTAACAAATTTCTAGCTAATCTTCTAAAACGGAATATAAATTATTAAATCAGGAATGAAAAAATACTGTTTTCCATACATACCTCTAAAATTCCAACCTAGATGAAATGGGTTAGAATACCCTGAAAGACCAGAATTATCAGAAAAACTATACTGATATAAAGAAGAAATATGTCATCTGAATAGCCATCCATGTATTAAGACAATGAATTTTTAATTTAAAACCTTCCCACAGATAAAATTCAAGTCCAGATGGCTTCATTTCTGATTTCTAGAAAAACAGTTTTAACTGGAGAAGGGAACATTCCAGCTCTCAGGGACCCAGAATTAACTCAGTGCCCAAACCAAGCAGTGATGTTGCATAAATGAAAAACTGTGGATCAAATTTCTTCACAAGGATAGATGCAAAATTCATACTGTTTTAAAAAAAATCAAAGTGAAACGAGGCTGAAGATATGGCTCAGTGTCTAAGAAAGTTGCTGCTCTTGCAGCAGACCCAGGTTCAATATCCAACACCCATACAGATGCTCATAATTGCTTATAACTCCAGTTCCTGATCAACAAACACCTTCTTCTGGTCTCCTGATGCACCAAACATGCACATAGTGCTCACACTTACTTACATATAGGCAAAACACTCACACACATAAAATGAAATACTTTTAAAAAGGGATAATTTTGACAACAACACTGCTAAACACTGGCAACTACTAGTGCACATTCGTGGGCTGGCAAGACAGCTCATCAGATAAAGGGCACCTGGTGCCAGGTCTAATGATCTGAGTTTGAACCCTGGGACCCACCTGGTAAGAGAGAGCCAAGTATACAAATGGCCAAGTTGTTCTCTGCATTCCACACATAAGCCACGTACATGCATATGTACATGCATACACACACACACACACACACACACACACACACACACAAAATACACTAAATGTAAAAACAAAGAGTTTTGCTTTTCTCTTTTGCTTTTCTGTTGCTGTGATAAAAGCCATGGCTAAAAGTTAGCTGTAGAAGAAATGGTTTATTTCATTTTAGAGCTGTAGTCATTCATCCTGGGAAGTGAGAGTAGGAACTCAAGGCAGGAACCTACTGAAGTCAGGAGCTGAAGCAGAAGCTGTGGAGTGCTGCTTACTCATTTGTTCCCCATGCCTTGTTCAGCCTGCTTTATTGACTACCTGCCCAGGGGTGGTACAAGCTTGATGTTGGATTCTTCTCTGTATGCTGTGAATATTTTATTACCATTGGTTAATAAAGAAACTACTTTGAGCTGAGAAATGGTGGCACATGCCTTTAATTCCAGCACTCAGGAGGCAGAGGCAGAAGGATCTCTGTGAGTTTGGGGGCCATCCTCGTCTACAAGAGCTAGTTTCAAGACAGGCTCCAAAACTACAGAGAAACCCCATCTTAAAAAAATAAAATAAGAAAAAGAAGCTGCTTTGGGCTATGGCAGGGCAGAATATATAGCAAGGCAGAAAATCCAAGCAGAGATAGAGGAAAGAAGGTGGAGTCAGGGAGACACTATGTAGCTGCCGAAGGAGAAAGATGCCAGAACCTTACCAGTAAGCTATAGCCTCACGAAAATACATAGATCAATAGAAAGGGTTAATTTAAGATACAAGAGCTATCTAGAAATATGTCTGAGCCATTGGTCAAATAGTCTTGTAGATATTATAGTTTCAGTGTGATTACTCAGGTCTTGGAGGCTGGGGTTAAATGGTCACAGTCAATCTCTTTCTAAAAACTGGTGGGGGAGATATCACATAGAAATGAATACTTTACACTGGTATGTACTTTGATCTCTCTCTCTCTATATGTGTGTGTGTGTGTGTGTGTGTGTGTGTGTGTATTTCTGCTCTTGTTTAAAAATGCAATATATAATTAAGAAAAAAGACTAATAGCTAGTAATCTATAATGATAAAACTTGTAGTCATGTTAGTTAGGTTTTCTAGATATACAAAGATATATTTCAGTTCCATAGATAATCTTCAACACTTCAAACACCTACAGAATATGGCATTTAAGAACTTAGACTCTTCTCAACAGTGAGATTTGTCTGTTTCTAGCAGTACTGATTACTTCAGAGAGGTTGATAGGTATTGAAGAAATTATTTATGGAATTTGCCTTCGATGTGACAAGGCTAGCCATTTGGGCAAGAAACTGCTCTTGACAGGACTTCTTGACAGTATTCTGTGTAAGCTGGACATGGAGGACCTACAGAAAAATGACTGCTAAACTTGTCTTAAAAAGGTGAGACAGTCACCCTTAAAAAGGGTTCCTGCTTCATGAAAGTGTCTACCAGACATTCTACAAGATACAGAAGAAAGTGAAAGAAACTGCCAATATAGGCAAAACAGTCTTTCAATCTTCCTGCTTCATGAAAATGTCTTCCAGATACTATGAGACTGTAGGCTGAAGATGGATGCCCCAACATTACAGAAGACTTTGGATGACTATCTAGGCAGTGAAATGTCTGTGTCAATTCTAGAGTTTTGGAAGTTTTTTACAATGCACCTTCTGTTTACTTAGGCAATATTATATCTTTCTGGGGTTTTTGATAGAGTTGAACACAGATAGTTATAATTATAGTTTTCATTAGCTATGATAAAAGATAAATTACATATAAAACTTTAGACTCACAAAAGAGTAAGGAATACTGTAACTGTAATTCTTGCTTGATACCTGTTTTGTTATATGTAATTTTACTAAGTTAAAGTTAATACCTTCCTTTTTATTTAGACAGAAAAGGGGAGATGATGTGGGATTCCCCTCTGAATGCTATTAATATGCTTTAATACCAATGGTTAATAAAGAAGCTATTATGACCTATGGCAGGGCAGAATATGGAAAGGTGGGAAATCCAAGTAGATATAGAGGAGGAAAGAAGGTATAGTCAAGAAGACACCATGTAGTTGTTGAAGGAGAAGGCTGCCAGAACCTTACCAGTAAGCCACAGCCTCATGGTGATACATAGATTAATATAAATGTGCTAATTTAAGATATAAGAGCTAGCTAGAAATATGTCTGAGGCATCAATCAAACAGTGTTGTAATTAATATAGTTTCTATGTTATTATTCGGGTCTGGGTGGCCAGGAAACAACAGTACAGTCTCTGTTTGCATAAGCTACAGTGAGGTGGGCACTCCCACATCAATCATTAATCAAGAAAATGTACCACAGGCTTACTCACAGACCACTGTGATAGGGGTATGTTCTCAATTAAGGTTCCCACTGTCCAAATGACTCTAGCTTTTGTCCAATTTATATAAAACTAACCCATGCAGGGAGGAAGAAGGGAAGGGGTTCGTTTGATCTTGCATGTTACATTCCATCATTGGTGGAAGGGCAGGCTGGAACTCAAGGCAAGAGTTTGATGCAGAAACTTCAGAGAAACACTTCTCGCTGACTTGCTCCCAGGCTCACATACAGCCACCTTTCTTACATAGCCCAAATCACCTGCCCAGGGATGGCACTACCTACAATTTCTTTCCAGGATCTCCTCAAGTCACAAGACCTTATGTCAATTAGCAATTAAGAAGATGACCCCCAGGCATGCCCACTGACTAATCTGACAAGAGACAGTTCTTCAGGTGAGGGTATTTGATTCCCAGGCATGTCAAGGTGACAACCAGGACTACCCATCTCAACAATTAAGAAACTCTATGGAAAATTTTATATGCCATGTTTCTGGATTAAACTGCCAATATTTTTGAGATAGCATTTCTCTCCAAATTGACCTGTAGAATTACTATAAGCAAAATCAAAATACCAGATGGCTTGTTTATAAAAGTTGACAAGTGTATTCTAAAATTAATGTAAAAAATTTCAAAGTCTAAATATAGCCTGACAATTTTGAGAAGCAGAAAAACCTTTTCATTGTTATACTACTTGATCCTGAAGCTTAGGAGAGAGGGCCAGGAATTTCTCAGAGTGGTATTAACACAGAGCCAGACTTACAGAGCAGTTGAACCACATATATATGCCAGTAAAGCCACATGCTCCTGATAAATTGGTCTCATTAAAAGTGTCAATATTAGTTAATACAGATACTTGTAATAAACATACTAGAAAAAGAGGATATCAACATAGAAAAAAATAAAACTAACTTTAACTGTTACATAATCTATAAAAATTGACACAAAAAAATTATAAACCAAAAAAATTTAGGATTTGTAGGAAAAAAGCATAGGGGAACTTCATGAACTCAGGGTTCACATGGATTTCTTGGACATTAGATAAAAGACTGGATCCCCCAAAGACAATGTGATAAATTAAACTTCAGAATAAAAATTGTATTCCTCAGAAGTATAGATCGAAAGAACATATTTACAATATGAATATTTGCCAAAGATCTTTTATCCACAATGTGTGAAGAATACTTATAACTCAATAAAAAAGAAGAAAGGCATCCCAATTGAAAATTGGCAAAATGTTAGAACACTCAGAATACACCAAATAGCCAATAAAGAATTCCTAATTTAAGTTTTTATCATTAAAGAAATGTAAATTAAATCTATGTGATACCATTATGTGCTCATTAAACTAATCATAAAAATAAAGTGTGTGGTGGCAAAGATGTCAAACACTGAACACTCTCATTTGTTCCATGTGTCAATGGAAAGTGGAAAAATCATTTTATAAAAATGCTGGACAGTTTCTGATAAATATATTCTTGTCATAAAACCTGGAACGCTCACTCGTAGATTTTTTTGCTCAAGAAAAATTAAGACTTATTTTGTGCAAGACATATGCATAGTTTTTAAGCTTCAAACTGCAAGCTATCAAAATGTCTATCAACAGTAACTATGTAAGCATATTATGGCATGTATATGTAAAGGAATACTACACATCAAGAAAGAAGACACAGCATGGTTCCTATTATGTAGGCAAAACATGCACAGAGCCATATGATTCAGCTTGTTTGTGAAAAACTGTAGTTGGAGTCCGCTTGTTCATTCGTGACAGCTCAGACCTAAAATAACACAGAAACTATATCATTTAAATCACTGCTTGGCCAATCACTTAAGCATATTGCTAGCTAGCTCTTATATCTTTGATTAACCCATTTCTATTATTTTATATTTTACCATGAGGCTCGTGGCCTACCAGCAATGTTCTAGCCAATGTCTCTGATGGTAGCTCCACGGCTTCTTCTGACTCTGCCTCCTTCCTCTTAGAATTCAGTTTAGTTTTCCCCACCTAGCTCTGTTCTTCCCTGCTATAGTCCCAAAGCAATTTCTTTATTCACTAACCAATAAAAGCAACACATATACAGAAGAACCTCCACACCAAAACACAATACATTACACAATCTGCAGTGGTGGTTTCCCACAACTGGTGTGAAAAGAGGATTGATTGTGAAAATATACACTATGATTTTTTTAAAATATTTATTTATTATGTATACAGTGTTCTGTCTGTGTGTATGCCTGCAGGCCAGAAGAGGGCACCAGACCTCTTTACAGATGGTTGTGAGCCACCATGCGGTTGCTGGGAATTGAACTCAGGACCTTTGGAAGAGCAGGCAATGCTCTTAACCTCTGGGCCATCTCTCCAGCCCCACACTATGATTTTTTTAAGTAACTGAAATGACTTGTTTCTTGAGTTTTGTGGCTATGAAGGACTTGCACCAAGTTTTAAATATCCTTTAATATAGATGCATTTTAGGACAAATACATTTCATATCAATAATTTTGATTTTTGATGTGAAAATAAAATGGCCAAGTTGCTTAAATAAATGGAGACAATTTGAAATTAATGGTGCAAGAGATCAGAGATCAGGTCGTTAACAGTCATTGCACTGTAGGAATACCAACATAACATCCTTGGGCTGAAGTACACAACATCAGACAAAATCTTGGATCTAGAAAAAGGAATAAAGTTTATGAAAAATGTGAAACCATGGGGCCAAGCACAAAAGATTATACTTTGCTACTAGAGAGATGGTTCAGTCGTTAAGAGTGTGCGTGCGTGTGTGTGTGCGTGTGCGTGTGCGTGTGTGTGTGTGTGTGTGTGTGTGTGTGTGTGTGTATTTGGTCATGGTATTTTGTTGCAGCGATAGAAACCAAACTAAGATACTAGGAAACTACCCAGAACTAGTGGAGTCATGGATTTTAGAGGAGAACTTTCAACCACCAATTTACTAAACTAGTACAATGCCAAACAACATCATAAATACTTTTCCAAAGACTATATTTCCCTTAATTATTTCCAAGTGGTTAACTGATTGCTTAGAACAAGTTGCAATATTGCCCTGTGGTGACTGGAACTATATAAGCAAAATATGTGACAAAATATCACAAAAATCCACACATAAATGGAGTTATTTTCAATAGTTCTAATATTTTATTTTACTGGTGGAACATGAACATTAAAAATACTGGTATGGGAGTCAGAAAACTTAATTTAAAAAACTTACAGTAAGCACTAAAAGTGATTCTAAAATAGCATGAAGAAAATGTTTTTGAAGAATTAAAATGGCTTTTTGGAAACAAGATTAACCCAAATAAGGCAGAAAAAGTGAGGAGAAACTATATAGTAGGTGGTGGTGGGCAAAAAAAAAAATACTCAAAATGATATACCTACATATAAATAACTCAATAATTTCATTAACTATAATTGAACAAAACATTTCCATGAAAAGACAGTGGTTGGGAGGATAACAAAGAAGACATAAGTACATGCTATTTACAAGTAAGAAGTTACTACTCAGGGTGGTTTAAAGTAACGTAGAAACAATACCTATAAAACTACTGATAATAAAGTGTAGTTGAATCCAAACACATATGTTAGGTTCTGCTTCTTAGGGAGTCTGACCTAAGAAATTTCTCAAATTGTCTTAAAGAATCTATGAGTCACTCCAAGCATTCTGACCTTATTATTGCATTCAGTAGTCGTTTATCGCATCCAGTAGTCATCTGATTACAAGCAACGTATTATAAAGTCATACCAAGACTACACATATAAGATCTCCCACTAGGCAAACTTAATACCAATTCCGCAATATTCAGCATCCTTGGACTGGCCCTTAACATAGTACTATGAGTGGATATTGTTCTTGGATCACACACCATCCCTCAGCACACCTGTAGGGTTGAAGAAAACTTGCCCAGAGCTGAGCCTTCTTCCAACTCTAATGAATTCCCAGACTGCTCTCTAATCCTTTCAACACTTGACTCTGCTGTCTAATAAGGCTGTTTGGAGCAGGTGGGACTGGCATCTTGCCCATTTAGACTCTTCCAGTTGTAACTGAACTGGGACTTTGGGATTCGAACGGAGAAAAATCCTTGAGTTCTTTGCTGACTTAACTGGATCAAAATCTCTCCTGGTTTTTGATGGGGAAAGTCTCCACTGGCAAATTATATGTGTAACATGGACACATGACATGTTCAGGTTGTCTTTCCTCAGAGAAATCCAGGCCTCTGCTATCCTTTTGAGCTTTCCCACTTAGGAATATTACAGAGTCATACAGTCAAGCTACCCAAAACGGGGTAAAGACAATCCTGTCGATTTGCCTACAGATTCAACATTTCTGGCCTCCTGTCAAGTTTTTCTTCATTGTCATCTGTAATTTTCAGTTGCTGTAACCACCTTTAGTGTATCTGAGAGAGTGTGTCTATTACTGAAAAATCTTATTATTATGTATCTGAAAATGTTTATAGTTTACTTCTGTTTGAGTTGGTGATGTCGGCTGTCCTTAAACCAGCTTTGGTGAGTCATAACCAGACCTGTATCTCACTGTCTCCAATATATTTTCTATGGAAGGCAGGATACATGATTTATTCTGTAGTCACAGCATGGTCCAGGTGTTCACAGCTCCAGTTCTTGGCACATAGGGATCACTATATAAATATCTTCTAAGATTATTATTAGTTTCTGGATTACTGGAAACTAAAGAATGCTGATATTTCTGCGAGTCCTTAAAATGTGTGGAATGAATCAATCAAAATATGTTAATATAAAGAGAGAAAGCAAAAACAAAACAAAATAAGAACAACTCCCCGCCAGTCATCAACTTGAATATCCAGGAACATCCACTCATCCTCGGACTCAGCTACTTCCAGAGCAAAAGGTGGCAGGAATTTAGCACTGTGGGTTTTATCAAAGCAACCACATTCAGCCATGCCCAAAGAGCAAACTACAGAACGGTCTCTTCACCTCTGTGTCCAAGACCTGAGGCTTCATCTCACAGAACAACGGGCTTCTGTGGGCATGGTTATTAGGGTGTTCTAGACTCACATGCATGACTGTGAGTCAGAATCACACATCCGCTGCCATGTCTGGACTCTGCTCAAGTGATCTCATGGAAAGAATATATTTTCCAGTGAAAAGTTACTGCTGTAAGGGTGCTAAGGAACCAGGAGAGTGATTGCCCACCAGTCATTGCAGAGACAGCCCCTGAGCAATACTTGTCTCTATTAAGGGAAGATTTGAGTTGCTATACTCCATCATAAGCTTTTATAAAAATCTCCTTTCCTCGAATGTGCTTCGTTGCCAGGCGCTGGGTCTGACAGGTCCTTGCTTTGTCAAGCAAGGGGCTCAATAATTCCTCCATCCCTGACCTTAGCCTCAGTCAGTATCAATGAGTGAAGGTTTTTAAAAGGCTTCAAGGAATTATGGCTCTTCCCCTCCCTCATTGCATTCCCATAACTGGTTTCCATCATGATAACAAATAAAGCTCCCAGTGGCTAAGCACATCTGATGCCTGACCAGTTAAGAGAAAACTCCCTGTTTCCTGGAAGGTACGTATCATTGGGTTGCTGCAGTAGAGGGGACATAGGAATGGGTTGCTGTAGTCGTGGGTACATATCATTGGGGTTGCTGCAGTAGAGGGGACTTATCATTGGGTTGCTGTTTCAGTCACTGTGAATTTGGGTTTGATTCTTGGACTTACAGCAATGGGAAAATGGCAAAGTCTGCCATCAAAGGGATACTCAGGCTTGTCTACAGTAAGATGTGAAACTGGACACACAAATGGGTATTTCTTCTATACCTTTGAGCTTATTTGTTCACCTCATACAACTGGTGAAATGCCATATGCTACCTGACACCATTGTCACTGCCAGGATGGAAAAAATAAACCACTACCAAGGCTACCCCTGTTCTCTCAGGTCTATAATAAAATATCCTGACCCCGCCCCCCCAAAACAGCAGTCTAGGGAACAAAGAAATTTTTGGTAATAATCAGTTCAAGGTAACGGTCCATCATTGTGGGGAAGCCAGAGAAGGAAGAAACTTCAGAAGCTGGTCATACTACACCCACTGTTAGGAACAGAGAAAAACAAATACATGCAGCCTCTTCGCTTGCTCTCAGCAAGCTTTCTTCCTTTTTATTCTGTTCAGGACCCCTGCTTAGGGAGTGGTACCATCCACAATCAGGACACTCCCCGCCAAACACATCCACAGGCCAAACTGATCTAGGTAACTCCTTATAAAAACTCTATTCTTAGGTGGTTCTAGGTTGTGTCCAACTGAAACTAACAGTACAATACCTTCAGTTCCATCAGCTGGTATCTCAGAAACTGGGACATGTTGTCACCTTTTTAACCTAAGTGTGGATATTGCATATATCCAATGTTGTGAAGAAGGCAAAGGATTCTGGGACCATTTCACTGCACGGCCAAGTGTGTGCCTGCCCCGGTAAGAACAACATTTCCTTAGACATGGGGCAAAGCTTGGCAAGGGACTTCTACCCAGCTAGTATGGCAGTAGAGTGGATGCTTCATAGATAGACTGTCCTCGGTCCTCACAATAACCCTGGGAGGTAAATGGTATAGTCTCTCTAGAGAAACAGCAGCAGTCACATGAGTGCAAAATTCAAGTCTGTTGCTGCCAAATGCTTTCTTTGTCATGATATTTCCCACAATTCTTTTTGTGTCTTTGCAGTGTCAGAGGCATAAAGGAAGACTTCGGGGAGTAGCACTTAGGGAGTAAGAATCCAGATTTCCAGTTGGTGGATATATGGATGGCAGAGTTGGTTATGGGATAATGCGTGTAAGAAGAGAGACTGAGCAGCTGAACAGCTGGATCTGTGAAGTCTTCACCCAGTTCATCTGCACAGCACCTGGCCCATATACACCAGGACACATGAGCAGCCATGCTGATCCAGGTTTGACTGCCTTAGAAAGCATTACAAAGTGTGTGTCTTGAGGAGTCAGCCGCCATCTCTGTCTCCAGAAAAAAACTGAATTTTCCGTGTGAGTTCTCCATTCCTCTGTTAGTGCCGACTGCCTCACTTCTCCCTCACACTCCTTTATTCCTGTTTCTTTGCACCCTTTCTTACGTTTCCTTTTTTCATTTAACAACATTTTTTTGAGACAGGGTCTCACTGTAGCCAAGGCTGGCCTGGAATTCTTACTATGTAGCCCAGGCTGGCTTTGAACTCTACCTTCTACCTTAGCGTGGGATTACAGACATGAGCCAATACACCGAGATTTCAATAATGAAATCATTTTTATTAAAGCTCTATATGTATATAAATGACTTATTTTTATTTTATTGAAAAAAAGGAAAAAAGTTTCCGCCTCCTCCCAGCCTCCCATTTCCCTCCCCCTCCTCCCACCCTTCTCCCCCTCCCCCCACTCCTCTCCCCCTCCCTCTCCAGTCCAAAGAGCAGTCAGGGTTCCCTGCCCTGTGGAAAGTCCAAGGTCCTCCCCCCTCCGTCCATTTCTAGGAAGGTTATAAATGACTTATTTTAAGTAGATAAATTACCCCACTGCCAAACAGGGGTTACTACTTTGAATTATGTAATAAAGACATACAATGTGTGTGTATACATATCTCTTTATTACATAATTCAAATATATATAATACATAAGTAGTGTTAGCTGCGTTAAGAGAATTATGGGAAAAAATCTGTTATAGAAGTAAAATATAGGAAGTAAAAAGTAAAATGTAAGAAGTAAAATTTAAAAAACAAATCAGTTTGAGCTGGGCAGTGGTGGTATACGCCTTTAATCCCAGCACACGGGGTGCAAAGGCAGGCTGAACTCTTTGTGAGTTCAAAGCCAGCCTAGTCAATAGAGCTAGTTCTTGAACAGCCAAGGCTTCACAGAGAAACCCTGCCTGAAAACAAAACAAAACAATTCACTCTTAACTAGCAGAAGACCCTTAAAGAGTGGAAGAGGTGAATGACTGTGAAATAGACTTCGGAAATATAAAAAGACAAAGAGAAAGGAACCTGGAAGTAAAACTGCAATAGACAGAGCATTACCTCCACCCAAAGATGTCTGCAGCCAATGCCCTAGAAGCTGGTATTAAAGAGTTGACCCCCGGATATCTGCAGGGCCCCACTAAGAGTCCTTGAAGATGGAAGGAGGAGACGCAAAGTGAGAGAAGGTGAGAGGGGCAGTTGCAGGACAGAAGGGACCACACCGCCGGCTTTGAAGATGCCCAGAGGTGGCCGTGAGCAGAGAAATGGGAGCAGCTCCCAGAAGCCACAAAAGGCAAGGAAACAGACTGTCTCCTGGGCCCTCCAGAAAGGAGCATTGTCCCGCTGATACCTTGACCAGGGCTCTATGGGAACTGTGCCAGACTTCTGATCCAGCACTGTGAAGGAACAAGTATGTGTTATTTTAAACCGAGAAGTCAGGCTAAACTATGCCAGCATCACATGAGATGTATACAGGAGAAGTTACATGGGGGAAAGCTACAAATTTACTTTCTTTGCTATAATACACAGTATATAAAAAAAACAAGCTGGGGAGGTTTGGGAATGCAGGCAAGGGTCTGTTCTTGAAAGGCAATAGGGAGCTTTTCTCTCAGGAAGGCTCACTGCTTTAGTCCTTCATTAGGATTAGACAGAAACAAGTCAAGGCCTCCTTACGAATCTATTGAAGTGGTTTCAGAAAGACGAGATGAAGTCTCTGGGGAAGGAATCAGTGCCGTGAGAGAAGGGGAAGGGAATCGCTCCTTCGTTATTCATCCCACATAATGCCTCTGAGACTCTGACGTGCTTTTAGGCCCCATTGTAGGCACCGGGGATGTGGAAGGGCATATAGCTAATAGTCACTGCTCTATTCTGGATCTACAGCTTAGTAGGCAGCCAGCTATGATAACTCAAGTTTAAAGTGTCTTAGAAAGTTGTAAGATTTTTGAAGAAAACTGAAATGAAGGAAAACAGTTGTTAAGGATGGCAGATATGGTAGTAAGTGGGTAGCGAGGTAGGAGAGTAGGGGACAATGAGTGGCGGGTGGAGAAGGGAGTGGCAGGTGGAGAGGTGAGTGACAGGTGGAGAGGTGACTGGCAATTGTGGTAGATAGGCAACTATTTCAAAGGGGCTTTAGAGGAATCCTCTCTGAGAAAGCAGTATCTGATCACAGACTTAAAAGAAGAGGAGAAACAAGCAGATATCATGGCATGGTCCTTTGTGGTAAAGATAGGAAGCCAGAACACATTTACATATGCTTCTATGACTGAGAGAAATCAATAAGCAGATGAGGCTCAGGAGCTGAGGTCAGACGCCCAAGCAGGTGCTTCCCTTGGATAGGCTGAAGGTCACTGGGCAAACTTAGCTTTTACCTGAATAAAATGAAGGATTCTATGATTAGAACAAACAGAGCAAGAAGGCTATGGAAATGGAAATCCCAGAACCTGAGAACATCCCCAACTGTGGAATTTGTCTAGGCAAAACAGAGTGCTCCTACCAAATCTCCCCAAAGAAGATCATTCAGTGGGGTAAGGTACAGACACAGGACCCATCATCCAGTTCAAGCCTATGATTACAATGTGTGCATTTGTGGTGATATTTTGTTTGTGCTGTAACAAATAAAGCTTGCCTGAATATCAGAGTGCTGAGCTAGCCACACTAGTTAGCCTTAGAGGCCAGGCAGTGGTAGCACACACCTTTAATTCCAGCACTGGGGAGACAGAGGTAGATGGATCTCTGTGAGTTCAAGGCCACCCTGGGCTACACAAGACTGAATCAGTCTAAAAGAGAAACAGAGCCAAGTGGTGGTGGCTCAAACCTTTAATCCCAGCACTAGGGAGGTGGAGACAGGAAGTTATATGGCTGGGCAGAGAGAGGAATATAAGGTGGGAGGAGACAGGAGCTCAGGATTCAGTCTGAGGCTTCATAGAGATAACATTCAGTCTGAGGACTTGTAGAGACAGAACATCTCCTTCGGTCTGAGGATTTCATAGAGGTAAGAACTCTAGTGGCTGGCTGCTCTGCTTCTCTGATCTTTCAGCTTTCACCTGATGTGGGATTCCCCTCTGTATGCTGTGACTATCATTGGTTAAGAAAGGAACTGCTTTGGGCCTATAGCCGTGCTATAGGGGAATAGAGCTAGGCAGGGAAAATTAAACTGAATGCTGGGAGAAAGAAGGACGGAGTAAGAGAAAAGCCATGTAGCTCTGCTGGAGTCAGACAGAACTTTACCCAGTAAAGTTTACCCAGCCTCAGTCACATGAGATAGACAGATTAATAGAAATGGGTTAAATTGATATGTAAGAGTTAGCCAAAAAGAAGCTAGAGCTAATGGGCCAAGCAGTGATTTAATTAATACAATTTCTGTGTGATTATTTTGGGGCTAAGTGGCTGGGAACCAACAAGTGGCCTCCCTACCACATTCACCCCTTAATTTCTGACTCTGAGTTTTTATTAAGACCAATTAGAAATTACACTGTCATCTTTCTTCCCATGCTGCCTTTATAGGTCAAATTACATTACTGGTCAGTATAGTAAGAGAGAAGACGTAGGTCAAATAATGTACATTCACCGAACAGAGATACACAGGGATTTCTTTCCAAAATGCATCTAGAAAGTGCCCCGTATTGGTTATATGTGCCATATGTAGTCATGGATATGTCCCTTAACATGTCTAGGTCTCAATTTCCAAATTTACAAAAAGAGGGTGATTTCCTATCGGGGTGATCATATGACTGCATAAAGGCCTGTTGTCTGCAGGACCTGGGGTTCTGTGCTTCAGATCAAGGGCATAGATTTATTTTCTATACGACCTGACATACAAGTAAAGTTGGAAAAAGACCTTGGGATGCTCTGCGGGTTGACGGTTTAATTTTTATGAAACAGAAAAAAAACATTATATAGCAGCACATAATAGCACACACACATATTTGCACCTCACTTCCAGCTCTTAGTGATCATGTGACTGTCTTAAACTCATCCTGCAGTATAGGATAAGATATAAATACAAAATGCATAATAACAGCCATGTGATTTCAAGCCAGGCATTTTACCTCTGTGAGATCCAGATCATCTCCCGTAAATTGAGGTATCAGTGCCTATTTCCATGTGTTACGATGAGGGCGACAGAAAATGCACGGGATAAATGAGAACTCGTTCCTGAACCATGTAAGACTTAAAATGGAAGGGCTGCTCGCTCTTACAATTCTAAAAAGAAAGTCGGAAGTGAGCATCCCACTAGAAGTTGTGAGTGATAACAATCCTGCTGAGAAATGGCCCACTAAAGACTCCAGCTCAGGCAAAGAGATGAGTCAAATCCCGGTTCCCCACACTGTTCCTAGCAAGCCAGAAAGTCCCTGATGAAAATCTGTTTCCTGTGAAAATGGACATGTAATGCTCTTGTCCTGTCTCCCCTAGTGTCTACTCTTATAGCTTATTATCTACCAGGTGCCCCTTCACGCCAATTGAAAAGCAAAGTCCTGTCGGAAACTCGGGCATCATTTCAGGTAACACTGATTTGATCTAAAATAGATGCTGACCCAAGCAATCTCTGCCCAGAGGTGCAAAGAGGGCCATGGGGATTTGTGTCTTGTCCTTTGTGGGCTCTGGGTTTCATGCCAAGTACTTCGCCTCTAAGGACCGATTCTGAAGTCTGTACTTCCTCAGCATGGTGTGAGCTGGCTACCAACTGGGTTTGGCCAATGAGAGATAAATTAAGCAACGGGAGAAATACGATAAGAGAAACTGTGACTACACAGGTGCATGCTGGGAAATACTGGGCTAGAGTATTTTTTCCCATTTCTCTCTCTGCTCAGACCGGCACCCACGGCTTGATGTTCTTTCCCTAGCTGCCGCACTTACCTTGTGCTCCCAGGCGCTAAACTCTGGCAGCACTGCCTCTGCCGTTCATTGCTGCAACCTCCTCTGACTGTCCCATTAACCTTAGATGCCCAGCACCCGTATTCTTTACTTTGCAGCAGTCCTTTTTTCTAAGAAAGCTATTTGCTATACTAATTTGCCTCTTCCTTAAAGCCTTCATTTCCTTCCCACGTGTCCCCTGCCTGATGCAGGCCACATTGGTCTGGAGCTAAAACAAGGGTAAGTTTGGATAAGCTCAGAGCGATCCCTCAAGGACAGAGCATCTTGGAGCATGCTACATACTAGGGTGTCCTGGGGTTTAACTGGCCTTAAAGTTCACTTTTTCCAGGAATCCAGAGCCAATTAATCTCTGAGAGTTGATTATCTTTTGCATCTAACTGGCAAAATTTTGAAGGCTCAATGTCCATTTAATTATTTAATTATCGTATATGTGGGTGTATTTATTTGTATGTGTGTGTGCACATGTGTGTGCCTGTGTCTGTGTACGTGCATGTGTGTGCCTGTGCATGCAGTGGCCAGAACTGAGCCTCAGGTGTCATCCAGACGCTGTTATACTTTTCCTTCTTTTTGAGACTGGCTTACCAAGTAGGTTAGGCTAGTAGGCCAGTCAGCCCAGGAACCCACCTGCCTCTACCTCCCCAGAGTTTGGATTACCAGTGCATGCCACTGCACTTAGACTTTTTAAACTTCTTTATTGAATCTTTGGGGGTTTCACATCATGTATGCCAATTCTGTTCACCCTTGGGACCCTATATCCCTCCTCATCCCTGCTATGCTCCCTCACAAAAGCAAACAAAATAAGGTAAGCAAGCAAGCAAGCAAAAACAAAAACAAAACAACAACAACAAAAAAAAAAACAATAAACCAAAACAGAACAAAACCACACCAGGACCAGAAAAATCTCAGCTTCTCCTTCTCCCCTGCTTCTCTATCACTTCTTCACCCAACCTGGTGGCACTGGTGACACAGCTTCTCTGTGTCATATAGATACCTTTTGTTCCATCCGCTTGACTGGTGAATGCAGTGAGTCACTGGTCTGGCTCAAGGCCTTTGGTATTTGGCACACCATCCTCACTGGGTCCTCACCAGAGTTCCTCTGGGGTATCCTGTGACCATCCTGAGTCTTGGAGATCTGGCAGGTATCCAGGTGGAACCACGTGTGTATGCGTGCTGGTTACACTGGTTACGCTGGTTACCACAGCTGCTGGCTATTACTTTCACTTCAGTCGCACTAGCTGAGATTCCATTGCCCTCTCTTCTCTGGTCTATGTTAATCTAGAGTTTAAATCTCCTCCAAGATAAACTTTAGAAAGCAGCGGCCGCAGCGGCACATCCAGTGCATGCCGGGAAACCACTTGTCGTGAAGGAGAAATGGCAGGGTGCGAGGGAGAGGAGGAAAAGGGGGATGAGCCTTTAATTTGTAACTTCTGACATCTTCTGTTATACAAAGACTCCCACTAGGGCTGACTTAACACTGCCAAGGAGGCATCAATCAACTTGATAAATTCCAGAAAAATTAACAATCATTTTTCATGAGCTGAACAAACAAAGCAGACCCAGGACGCTGTAGGAACACCTTGCTGATGTCTTCAAGCACAGGCCTGTGCAGGAATCTGAGACCAGCAAACCAACCAAAGACCCCTTGAAATTAAAATTAAATTTAATTGAAATTAAAAAACAGCTGTACTCTTCCATTCTGCCAGATCCACAGGAGGAAATTCTTACCATTGTGTCAAGTCCGAGACTATCTCAAGACTATCTGCCTGTTTACCTTTCACCTTCTTTATTCAAGAATGGATTTAAGACGTGTCATAGATACTCAAAACGAAATAGACTAAAATGAATTTAAAATATGTAACCAAGTATGATGAAGAGAACCTAAATGCATTAATAATAAGGGAAGATAATGAAGCCAGGAGCGAACTTAGCACACAACACACGCTGTAATGGGATTTCCAGGCTATTGAGATGCCTGCCATAAAACCAGACATCCGATGATGAGCCACTCACAAGAGTTCCTGTGTTCAGGTTCCAGTGGCTCTGGCCATCTGTGCAGAGCGCTGTCATAAGGGAGCCCCAGTGGGTTAGTTTTGACATTAGTGTTGCACCCTGGATGCCTCTGAACAGGTAGACAATGGGTTCGGTGTCGCAGTAGCTGTCTGCAGAGGTATTTGGCAGTCTCACGATCTCCTATCGCCTTGCCGATTTGTCAGAATTGCTGCTCTGGAGCAAACCCCAATCTCCTGGAACAAGCTCACGGAGAGCCTTCCCTGGATGGTGGATTCATCAGCCCTCACTAAATCAGACTGGCAGCTTATGAAAGCCTTGATCCAACTCTGCACAGACAATAGCTGTCAAGCGGAATAGTGGCCCATGCCTTCTCAAGCTGCCAGTAACCAAAACGCCTCAGAAAAGCCAACTCTTAGGACATGAGCAAGCAGAAAAGCAAAATAATAATTAAAATGGACATGCATCATGGCTGCGGTGGCTTATGACCATTGGTGCTTCAAATAAACTTTGGCAAACCTTGAATGTATTTCTGATGGTACTCAAATGCTATTGCTCACCTAATTCCCCAGGGCTGCTACCTGCAGGGACACTGAGTTTCCACTCTCCTCTATAGAGGGCTCTCTCTGTTTCTTTTTCTGTGTGTTTCTCTTTCTCTCTGTGTATGTATCTCTGTCTCTGTATCTCTCTGTCTCTCTCTGTCTCTCTCTCTCTTTCGTATGCGTGTGTGTCTTTTTCTTTGTATTGGCCAAGTCATCAGGATGTGTTTCTGTTTAATCTAATTAAATGGAAAAAATCCATATACCTGGCACAGGGCCTGGCATTGAGCAATGGGTTGAATGGAAGCTCCATGCCTGTCCCTGCCAGGCCTTGCAGGCCCCTTGAAGCTGTCATTTATGGGTTTATGGCAAGCCTCGGCTTTTCCTGGGGTTCTGTCCAGATTAGAGCCCACTTCCCTGGGATGATGACCACAGGCCTCTAGGCCCCACGTAATGCTTTCTGCCAGGCCTGATCATGTCAAGCTTGACAAGCCTGCTGGGCTCTGTGCCTTGCTGCCTCACTGGAACTCCAGGCATCAGCCAGGAGAGCTGACCCCTAGCCCGTGCCAAGATCATCCTCGACTCATTCTTCCCTTGAATCTACATTTGCAGGTGGGCATTGTTACAGCTTTGGTCCTGGGGCTGTGATAAAAACACTGACCAAAAGCAACTCGGGGAGGAAAGGGTCCATTTGGCTTATAGGTTATAGTTCATCAGCCAGAGAAACCAAGACATGGCCCTGGAAGCAGGAACTGAAGCAAGATTGTGGAGAAATACCACTTACTGGCTTGTTTGCCCTGGATTGCTCACCTAGCATTTTAAATATAGCCTAGCTTCATGTGCCCAGTGGATTGGGTCCTCTTATATTAACTAACAATCAAGAATTTACTCCATAGGACATGCCCATAGGCTAGTATGATGGGGGTAATTCCTCAATTAATTTTTTTTTCTTTACAAGTAAGCCTAGATTTGTGTTAAGCTGACCAAAACTAAGCAGCACAGATACTGAGGATAATGTTGTGGGGGGACCCCACCAACCACCAGACTGTGGGGATTATTTCATGATAGAGAAATAAATACCCCTATTTTTAAAATTCTGTATTCTAAAAAAATAATTATTGACAAAACTTTCTCAGTGGTGCTTACTCAGCTCTTGGGAAAGGCTGGTTCCCTTTCCTGGTCTCTATTCAGGCAAACCCAGACAACACTCTGCATAAAAGGGGCCATCAAATTTACCCAGGCTTTAGTTTATAAAAACAAAAACGGGCTAGGGAGATGAACTTCTAAGGAAAGCTTCCGTCACTCGAGCCTAGTGACCTGAGTTTAGATACCCAGAAGCCAAATAAAAGTCAGGTGTAACAGTACTCATCTATTATCCAGCATCCTTAGGGCAAGATGCAAGATGTAGAAAGGAGGAGCCCTAGAAGCTGGTGGGTCATCTATCCTGGCAGACACGACAGTGCACAACAAGAGATCCAGTCTTAAACAAGGTGGTAGGCAGGGGCTAACCAGGTTGTCTTCTGCCATCCACACGTACACAAATCTGTACCCACACACAGAAACATCTTGGTATATGAGCATGTATACACACACACAAGATTAATAATGAAGATTATCTTCTAAGATAGCTTTGGCATTTTGACAAGAGCACAGAGTTCAAATTAGCAGAGTTAAAAGGCTGATTCCCCTTCTCGCTGCATGCATGGACTTGTACACGACGGCGTCTTTGAATTTCAGTTTCCTCATCTCTAAAATGGGAACAGTAAAAATATCTTTCTCACCAGATTGAGACAAAGTCTAAAAGAGGAAAAATATATGAAAATTCATCATAAACTAGAATCATGATACAATGTCACACGTTATACTTACTTACAGATGACTTGTCAAAGAAATTGCTAAGAGTTTAAAAGGCTTCCAAGGACTCCATAAGAAGAAAGAAAAAGCGAAAGTGAATTTAGGGGAGTCATAGGATCCAGAGATGGAAAAGTAGATGTAATAATTAGATTTATAGGTGATGATGATTCTGTTTCAATAGGTGACTTAAAAGCTTTGGAAAAGAAACAAAATGAAGCAGGAACTAAACAGGATGGCAGTCTTTACTCCTGAAGTACATTGATGAGGCCTGAGAATTACCAGTTTTACCAAGGATAGTTCCCAAGCCCCAAAGCCCAAGGAAGTAGAGAGCAATAGTCCTACTCTCTTGAGTGCTGAGTTGATAGAACAACTGGAAGGGGTTATGTCAGTTATGGAAAGTGAAAGGGGCATACAGAAGGGAAGAAAAACATCTGTAAATAAACTCTGCTAAAAGTCACTAGCTGATGCTAAGCAAGAGAGAACATTGAAGCCAAGAATTCAAAGGGCTGAGCATAAATTTTAACTGCTTCCCAGAAAGAAAAGACCAGCTTGGAATTTAAACCTAGCCAAATTTGTCAACAGTTTTCAAAAACATCAACAGTCTTCAAAAGAAAAAGGAAAACAAACAAACAACCCTGACAGTAAAGAAAACTCCACAGGTATGGTGGTACATGCCTATAATACTATGACTCAAAAGGCTAGAGCAGAAGGATCATGAATTCAAGACCACTTTAAGCTACATAGTGAGTTTGAGGTCAGACTGGCCTACATGGCAACAAGCTATCTCAAAGATGGGAAAGGAAGACAAGCAGGGATGGAGAGGGAAGAGAAGGGAAAAGTATATGGAGGTGGGGAGAGACTGGAAGGCAGAGGATGTTAAAGAGCAGCGTTTCTCATCTCAACAGAGCTCCTAAAATGTTTGCATATAATAAAAATTGCCAGATGAAAAGGGCAAGCAGAATGTAACAACTCCAGAGAAAACATGTAAGAACATCTAAGAGAATAAATGAAGAATGGGCTGATGTGTCTCTTTTGTTTTATTTTCTTATTGCTGTGCCAAACACCTAACAAGAGGAACTTTAAGGGAGAAAATATTTCTTCTGGTTTAAGGACTGACGATGTAGTCCATCATCGTGGGGAGAAGTGTGATCTGCCATTGTGTGGACAGCAGAGTAAAGGCATGCTCTCACATAAGTGAAAGCATGTAAACTGTGACTGATCACATCTCAGTGATCTCAGTGGACCAAGAAACAGAGGGAGAGAGAGAGAGAAAGAGGGAGAGAGAAAGAGAGGGAGAGAGGGGGGGGGGAGAGAGAGAGACAGAGACAGAGAAGGAGAGAGAGACAGACAGAGAGAGAGAAAGAGAGACTGAACTGCATATAGAACTGGTCTATAACACCTATAACCACCTCCAATGACCCACTACCCCCCTTTGGGGTCCCATTCCCTAGAGATTCCACAGCCTCCAAACACAGTGACACCAACTGGATAACATGTGTTTAAACACATAAGCCTATGCGGCTTCATATTTAAACCCTACAGAGAGGTACCAGCAAGTGGACAGTAAAATTAAATGTAAATTTTTAATTGAAACCACAAAACTATTTAAAATAATGAGAGGAAATTAACTTAAAATAAATGAATAGATAGAAATTACCTAAATTGGTGAAAAGAAATGCTTGTGTCTTTGAGGAAAGTCCCAAATAAGACACTAAATACAAACAGTATTTAATGCGTTGAGAATTAAGATTCCAAAAATAAGTCAAAGAGAATGAAGCAAATAAAAACACCCCAAAATAGTGGCCAAAAATCATCCCAAATTATGTAAGAGAACTCAATTTAAAAATACAAGAAGCCCAATGAATTCTGAGCAGTGTATGTATAGTCAAGATTACAGGAAATTTTACTAAATTCTGAAACCCAGGGATAAAACAAACAAACAAAAATAAAACTTGGAAGCTTTCTGGAAAGAAAGAACATAGTGAGTACGGAGGCCCTAATGCTACAGGAGCTACTGATTTCTCCTTAGAAATAATGAAAGCCACAAAGCAATGGAATCTTGAAAATATCTAAGAATTCTGCAACCCACAAAACTATTGCTAAAAAAAAAAGGAAAATAACGGCATTTTCAAATCAACAGAAACACAGG
The DNA here is from genome assembly GCF_037038515.1 of Microtus pennsylvanicus. Classification (NCBI taxonomy): domain Eukaryota; kingdom Metazoa; phylum Chordata; class Mammalia; order Rodentia; family Cricetidae; genus Microtus; species Microtus pennsylvanicus. Next base: position 133,173,610 of record NC_134581.1, read on the forward strand.
ATTTGCAACCCAGAGACCATGCCAACGATCAACAAAGGAAGTTCTGTGGTTGAAGGAAAATAACATAAGAGAAAAATTCAGAGAGATGAAGGAAAAGGATAAGCAAAAAGAAAATAATAAAGATTGTGCATGTGTAAATGAGAGCTTTCCTTTCCGTTTACATTTTCTTCAAAGATGAGCGGCTGTGTCATGTGTGCAAATGTATATACCTATCACACAATGAGAAGATGGCATTAATGATTCTATGCCTCTGCAGCTTTCCCGTGCTCCAGACTGAGCCACGAAAGATTATCACTGTGAGCAGTTAGAGATATGTATCATAATCACTGGTTAAGATCTGACCAAATTCCAAACCAATGTCAACACAATCAGCTGAAGCGTGGATACTGCTGGAGTTTCAAATGTATACCTCGCCTCCTTTGCCTCACGCAGAAATTATGCAAGTTACAGAAACAATTTGATACAATTGTCATCTAAGTATGAGGAAGAGTTAGCTACATTCCTGAGCACATGCAAAGATTTCTGTGGTACCACAAACATTGTGTAGGGCTATCTATTATCTTTAGGGCTGGGAGTGAACAAGCTCAAGTTATTAAAATTAAAATGTGTGGATAAACTGTCAGAAGCTATACCCACAAAGTCTCACCACCACGACTGCCTAAACATAATCTTAACAAGGAGAGCAACAATTGGCCATGCCGAAGTGAACTGAGGGAAGACCACTACAGGCAACCAAGAAATGCTAAGAGCAGAAGTAGTCTCCCCCAAGGAAGAAAGCACTGACTGGTTATCCAATACCAAGTGGTCAGCCCTGAAAACATGCTTACAAGTAGCGTTATACAGACCGAGCAGGTTGTATTTAGGAATATATGTATACATATCCATACGTAAATGCATGTGACAACAGCTAATGAAAAAGGAGACCATGAACCGTAAAGAGAGCAAAGAGGGGTTTTATGGCCTCATTTGGAGGGATGAAAGGGAAGGGAGAATGGTATGATAACATTATAATCTCAAATATAAAAAATAATACTAAAACCGTTAAATATGCTAGCTTAACTATAAAAGCTTCTAAGTAGAAAATATTGTATTTGATAAGCATTTTTTAAGTATAAATAAAAGTTCCATGTGTGAACACCCATTTAAGAAATTCACCCAGGATATCAAATTATAGACTCACTGACCTTTATTTATGGCTAGAAACCAATTATGAATGAGTACATCCCATGGGGGGGAACTTGGGGAAACGGGATGATTGGGATAAAGGAAGGTTGGATAGGGGAGCAGGGAAGCACATATCTTAATTAAGGGAGCCATCTTAGGGTTGGCAAGAGACATGGACCTAGAGGGGCTCCCAGGTGCCCAGGGCAATATCCCCAGTTAGTTCCTGGGGCAGCTGAGGATAGGGAACCTGAAATGACCCTATGCTATAGCCATACTGATGAATATCTTGCATATCACCATAGAATCTTCATCTGGCGATGGATGGAGATAGAGACAGAGACCCACACTGGAGCACCGGACTGAGCTCCCAATGTCCCAATGAGGAGCAGAAGGAGGGAGAACATGAACAAAGAAGTCAGGACCACAAGGGGTGCACCCACCCACGGAGACAGTTGGGCTGATCTATTGGGAGCTCACCAAGGCCAGCTGGACTGTGACTGAAAAAGCATGGGATAAAACCGGACTCTCTGAATATGGCGGACAATGAGGGCTGCTGAGAACCCAAGGACAATGGCACTGGGTTTTGATCCTACTTCATGTTCTGGCTTTGTGAGAGCCTAGCCAATTTGGATGTTCACCTTCCTAGACCAGGATGGAGGGGGGGAGGACTTTGGACTTTCCACAGGGCAGGGAACCCTAACTGCTCTTCAGACTGAAGAGGGAGGGGGAGAGGAGTGGGGCGAGGGGAAGAGGAGTGGGAGGAGGGGGAGGGAAATGGGAGGCTGGGCGGAAGCGGAATTTTTTTTTTTCAATAAAAAAAAAAAGAAATTCACCCGGGTCCCATAGCCCCACAAACCCCCAGGAGCCTGCTCTTCCTCTGCTGGACTGTGCTTGCAGCTGAGGAGGTTAGGAAGCTGGTTCCGCTGCTGAAGGAAATAAATTCAGCTGCTGCTGCCAGAACCAGGTGCTTTCTTGATGTCAAAAAGAAAGAAAATTAAGGAACCTGAAGTGACCTGCTTCAAGCTTTCCCTCTGAAGCTTTCTATTGACAGGATCTATCGGGGAGCCAGAAAGCAGAGCAGAAATAGGTTTATGGGCTCCAGCCCTAATGTAACAATTCTGAACGGAGAATAGTGAGTCCACAGCCAAGAGACCATAGTTTAGTAGCTGGCCCAGCTGTGCGATGGTAAGGCCAGTAGCCTCTGCTAAGGTAGATTCCCTGGGTGGGTGACTTGATAGAGAAATTGGAGAGGATGGTCTCCTAGAACATTTGGGAGCAAACTGAACCAAAGAGCGAATGGGTCCAAGAGCATGTGCCAAGTCAATGCCGTGGGAAGCCAACCTATGTTTGTTCTGGAGGGACTTTGGCATGTGCTGAGAGAACAGTGCAGGAGCCTGAGAAATGAGCAAGCTTCCAGCCTGGTAAGGTAAGGGGTGTAGGTGATAATGAAATAAAGGGGCACGGGGATGCCCAGGGCCTCGATGTTTACATTCTCTTTGCTGTATGCTGGCAGGGAGCCTAGAGACAGGCTTTAGATGGGGTGCTAAGAATTGAGACAGACAGCCCTAGAGACCCCCATTCTGTTTAGCAAGCAGCCTTATTTTGTGTGTTAGAGCATTAAAGGTTTGTACGTGTTTGTGTGTGTGTGTCCAAGCTTGTTCATGCACGTCTACCCCTGGAGACTTTTTGAAGACTCTTGTCACACTGATGCATGGACAAGATGGTACGTATTTATTACAATGGGTGACAAGAATCAGGTCTTAATGGAGAAAGTGATTGTTATTCATGATTTCCAACTGGTTAGCTCAGTCCATAGGATTTACATTAAACCAAGCCATTCCCCTTCCATGCTTGCTGACCGTGATGGATGGAAATGTCAAGTCCCTAGAGATCTCTGAGCTCACATCTCCCCTCTCCCAGCATCAGCATAGTTTTTATCCACCATGTTGCGCTAAGATTTACTTTGACAAACAATGCCATGGCTACCTTCTGTGGATCTGAGCTTCTATCTCAGACAGCTTTCAAAGGGCATCGCCAATTTCACTGCACAGTGTCTCCATCAAACACCAAAACACGGTTTTTGAACGAAGAAAGCAGGGGATCCCGAACAGGGAAAACTCTGCAGGAATTATGTCTTTTCAAGCTAGAAAACACTTTGGGGATTGTGGGAAGAGCCCTCTGTCCTGGAGTTTGCTGGTGCAAACAATTTTCTGAAACAATAAGTGACCCAACAAGGCAGAGTGTGTGGTGAAGACTGTAGGCAGAAGAAAGAACAGAATCCCAGATAAAGAAGCCCTGGCCCGGGCTGTCCTGGAATTTAGCATCATTAAAGAAGCAGTTCAAGAGAGACAGGGACACATGGAGGATGAACTCATTTCCTGTACCAGCACTTAATCCTGTGGCTGATCGTGGAAGAACGAATGACAGATATTTTAAGCAAGGGAGATACACAGTTGGATTTTCGTTTACTGCACTGGACCATAAACCGTGAAAAAGAAAAGAAAAGGGAAGAGGATTATTAATCAGCGTTCTCCAGAGAAACGGAGCTAACAGGATATGCCAAGATACAGAAGACAAGATTTATACTGGGGATGCACTCACAGGACTGGGAAGTCTGTGAAGCCCCGTGATATACTATCTGCAAGCAGTAGGAGCACAGAAGCCAGTGGTAGCATTGGGTCCACATCCAAAGGCCTGAGAATCAGGGGAGTGGACGGTGTAATTCCCCACACAGGGGGTAAAGCCCTAAGAATCTGGAGCTTCGGTGGAAAGGGGTGGGCAAGAAGTAATCGCCAGACCAAGAACTGGGAAAGAGAAAGACACAGACCTTCTACACAATCACTTTATTTCAAACCTCCACGGGTTGGATTATTGTACACCCATCACTGAGAACATTCTCTTTACTGAATGTATGGATTCAAATGCTAACCTTTTCTAGGAACACCCCGAAAGGCAGGGGTGACATTTTTATCAACTATCTGGGGCATTCTTTATCCCAGTAGAGATGACTCATAAAATTAACTATTACTGGGGCCCTTCATGGTGATCAAAATGAAAAAAATGTCCATGGTACTGTAGTAGAATAGAGAATTAAGAATAGAAAGAAACAATTCAAGAGACCTTTAGGGGTGGGTGTAGATGAGTGATCGATCAGGAATAGGAGAGAGAAGAGAGCATGGAATGAAGAGAAGGAGTGGAGTGGTCTTACTGTGATGAAGACCATGTGCTCTGAACCTAGTGGCGAACGTAAGGAGGGAAGGAGGGGGTAGCAATAGGACTTTGCTTGATTTCAGATGGGCCACCATAGACTCGAGCGGAAAACACCAAAGGAAAAACAACAAAATGAAAAGAAAAAATAAAACAGTAGATGTTTCTGGATGGTATTGCAAGGGATGGACTAAGAAAAACTGAAAGTGTTCCATGCTCTATCTGATTTCCCGATAAATCTAGCATCAGAATCAGCAGAGATTCACCAAAGGTGTGGGAACCAGCAGTCAGGGCAGTTTCTGCAGCCTTCCACCAAAAAACATCTTATGGTTTACAGGGACCTCCAAGCTAGGGAATTCACACTGCGCCCCTGACAGAGGACATGAGCATAGCTCAGTTTTGTCCATGTCAGTGTCTCTGCATCCCACATCCTAGGAAGCATGTAACTATTAAGTTAGAAAGGGGTCTCTCCGTCTGGAGGAGACAGAGCTGTGTGGGTAGTGACTTTGGCAATCAGTCCAACCTCAGAGGGGTGTGAATGCCGCCTGCACACGCACACAAGAATGGTTCTCTTCAACTGCCTGCCAAGGATGGGATGGTTCTCAACCGGATCGGTCTGTGGCTGCCAACAGCTCTTGTGAGGGCCCAATTTTCCAGCAGGAAACATAACCTGAATTGGAAAACATGACTGTAGGCTGGAAAACAAACAGCTCAAAATATCTGTGTCCTGAAATGAACCGTTAAGTCTTCTGTTTCCAGAACTGAAGCCGCTTGGCGAGAGGAGCAGAGGGTCAGGGGAGCTTGCAGAGGGGAAGAGGGAGGCAGGAAAGAAATGAGAAACTGATGGAAGGAAGGAAAGAAAGAACAAAGAAAATGTTGAGCTTTTGTTAGAAGACAGGAATTGTGTGTATGTGTGTGTGGAGGGGATATCCACGTTCATTCTCTCCATAGCAGTGAGGTCCCTGGAGAACCTGAGTCTCAGGTCAGCTGACTTACCCAAGACCACACATAGGATGCAGCAGGGCTAGAAGTTGAACTCAGATCCTATGACTCTCTTACTAGATTGTCTCAAACCCAGAAAGACAGAAGAAAAAAAAGAGGAAGTGTTAGGAACATCCCAGGCAGGACGGGCTTTCTTGAGTCCTGATTTAATATTTTTTTAAGGTTAAAGATTTGGAAATGGTCATAACCATTTCATAACCAGGTCATAACTCCTGGTGCCCTAGTAAGAAGCAGAGGATACCTGAAATAACCAATAGACTACCTATAGGTCCTGGAGTGCTTCTTAGAATCCTTTCCCTTTTTGTCTCTATTTGGGTTTCCTGGTGCCCTCAGAGCCCACCTAAGCCATATGTCCAGACACTTTATCTGTTATGCTTATACATGGAACTACAAGGTTGAAGACTCTTAAGAGATTGAGCAAGTCACTTGACCCATAAGTGACAAGACTGAGGTTTAAACTCAAGTCTTCCAATGGTACATCCCAACTAATTGGTACCACGTGATGGCTGTTTCGGTATTGTGTTCCTACAACCAAGTGATACAAGGTAAGTGTTCACCATCTGTCACCTCTAGCTGCTAAGGTATCTGAGTGACCGCTGATCCATTGGTGACTCCACAGAAAGACTTAGAAGGGTGTGGAGTGATGATAAGCAAATGATTAAAGTGTTTTGAACACTGCAGGTAGGCGAGTGAGAAGATTACCATTGATTTTCTTTGCTTAATACTTGAACGCTTTTATTCATTTAAAGATGACTGTTAAGCAAATATTGTAAAGACAGACCATCCAGTCATTCATTGAAGAAACCGCTGTGTTCAGGGAAGACAATCACTAGGTGAAGTGCTTGCCACACAAGTGTGAGGACCTGAGTTTGAATCCTCAGAACCCTTATAAAGCCAGCATAGTAGCACACATCTGTAATCCCAGCACTCTTCCTGATGGTTACTGGGGACAAAAGGCTGCTTGAGAGCTCATAGGCCACTACGCTGGTATACAAAACAGCAAAACCATGATACGTGGTCTCAAACACAGTAGAAGGCAAAACCTGACAACCCAGGTTTTCCTCTGACCTCCACAAGTACCATGTAAATGTCTGCTTACATATATACACATACACACACATACATATATTATATAATCATACACACAGCAATAATTTATAAAAAGATTCTTGTTTTTTATAAAACCCACTGCTAAACATTAAACAGCTATTCTAGGTCAGACAGACAGACGAGAATGCAAATGAAACACAGGCAGCTTGTCTCTAGAAACTGCAATCGAACCCACTGCAGAAATTTCCTTTTCTGAGAATAGTAATCCAGAAAGGTGGGTACGATGACTATACATGTCTCTAATTCACAATTAGACAATAAGAAGTCTCCATCCCTTGTGCAAAGGACCCATGATCAATAGGGAGTGAAACGTGACGTACATTATGGAAGGGGAACCCCAGAACTGTGGGACTCACCAGAACAGTATAGCTGGCATCCAACATGGAAGATAAAGGGAAGACAGAAAAACTAAGGCTGGTTTGTCATTGTAACTCGAATAGCAGGAGCGTCTGAGCCAATTTAGCCTGCGATCACAAACTACCTTAGACTTGGGGCCTTAGGAACCAAAGAACTCCTTCTCACAGTTCTGCAGGCTGGGAATTGTAAGAGCAAGAGCTGACTAATTTTGTTGACAGATGAGAGCTTAGCACTTTCTTACTGTCTCACAGGAGACAAGGTAAACAAGCCCCTCAGGCCTCTTTGCGAAGAGAACTCACCCCAGTTGTGACACAGGTGGCCTACAAAGGCCTCCTCTCTTAACATCATTTAACCTAGGGGCTAAATTTCAATGCATGAACATGGAACTCGCAGGAAGTAGGAAGAAGAGTTAAAACTCGCAAAGCTCAGCGATCATGTTTCCTTGGGTGGCTTTTGTCTCCATCCCTTCTGGCATTCTCTCCTGGGCTCATCACCCATGCTACCTTAGGAAGACGTGCAGCCATGCTGTCCATGGCCCCTGTATCTGTGCTCTCATTAAAATGTTTCTCCCTATTATAAATGTCCAGAGAATGCCTCAGACATGTTTCCCCTTTGAGAAGGTCACTTCTCACCCAGTGAGATGGCTCAGCTTGCCACCTAACCTGACCATATGAGTTCCAGCCTTGGAACAAAAAAAAAAAACCCAGCTCTTGCAAGTTGTTCTCTGGCCTCCATAGTGGCACTATGGCAGGTTCCCACATTACCCCCAGATCCAATAAATAAATAAATTTAGTTTCTATCACCCTGGATTCCAGGGCATTGGCTTCTGTGTCATATTTCTGTCGTATATGGTACACACACACACACACACACACACACACACACACACACACACACACACATATATATATATATATATATATATATATATATATATATATATATACCTTCCCAGCCAAACCGGGACAACTGGAAGCTCACTCTTATTTGGCTTAGTGTCTTCACAACCTAATAAGGGTTTGGATAAATGCTTATGGAAGTTCATGAAGCCAGCTTCTAGATCTCTTCTGTCCTAGCCCTTTCTGATGGAGCAATAAGTGTGCCTGCCTCTTACTGCTTCCCTTCCTGCCACTTGTTCTCTCTAGCCATCTTCTTCCTTCCTCTTCTGTGCTCTCTGAAAAGACAAGAAGGCAGAAAGTTCAGGAGAAAGTAACACCAAAGAGCCATCCCAACGTCAGTTTGTTTTATTTCTGCTGTTTCGGTAAGAGGCAGAGACAAGGGGAGAGAGTGGAGGGCTTGCATCCCCACTGGGCATAATCTCACACTGTGCGGAATGGCAAATCTACTTTGGGGGACAATGAAAATGGGGAGCAATAGATTGACTGCTGTGTGTACCAATTTCAAATTGCTAGCTACGCCCTTCAATAACACTTGTGTTTCGTGTTGCAAATCCTGTGTTACCACATGAAACAGCCAGCAAGTATACCTCTGGCAGAAATGGAATAATTTGTTATTGGCTGGAGCAGGAGGTTGACACAGTGAGCTCCCATAGATTCTTGTATTCAGATGGGTGGCCAATTCCAGATTAACCATGACCGTTCCGGGTCTTCTTGGCAACATATGCACCGAACCGAGTCTCCTATGTCTGTCACAGTTTTTGATAGAATACTCAATCTGCTATACAAAGGCTGTATGTCTTTCTCAGCTTGGCTGTTTGGCAATGGCAATGGCATGGGGACTCTTTGGAGAATTATGGACATCAGACAATATTGAAAAGAAATCATCTATTTCTTCCTGCCACCCTTAGTCAGACTCTCTCTCTCTCTCTCTCTCTCTCTCTCTTCCTCCCTCCCTCCCTTCTCTATTGTTGTATCCCTCTAATCTACCCTCTAATGTAGTTTACTAAGGCCCCAAACTGATGACGATCCTCTCAGCAGCTTCGGGGGCACTCAGGTTGAGTCTGGCTGCGTGTCCCCATGCAGCCCAGCCCTGAAGACTTTGTGCCAGAGAAACCATTGTGTTGTCCCTGACTTTTGGATCCCAGAACACTAAACTATCTGTCGATCTCTGTGCTTACTGTTTCTATCTCCCTGCTTTTGCTGAAGTGGTTCCTTACCCACTTCGCTTAGCATACTCTGTTGATCATTTAGGAAGATCAACTCCTCCAGCCTCATCTAGCCCTCTGGGTTAATTAAATTCCCCTCAGGCACGCACAGTTCTTCCCCATTTCTTACTCTTGGGGTATGTGCTCCGAGGAAGCTGCTGAATATGGTTAAGGTCAGAAGCACCAAGAGTTGTAGGAGTGGTCAGCCCTACAACTTTGAGTGGACATTGCAAAAAATAATAATAAATAAGAATAGAGCTGACAAAGACATTATCTTATTCTTTCGTCCCCCTCGAGACTCAATTGTTGGTGTCCTCTGCTGGACAGAACCTTTAATTCCATGGGGTCCTTTTTCTCAGTTGTTGATCTTAATGCCTATGCTTCTAGAATCCTATGCAGAAGATAGTCAGCTGTGCCTATAAATTGAATCACATTCCCTCCTTTATCATCTAATGGATTCTGTGTGTTGGAGCTTACATTGAGGTGTTTGATGCATTTGGAGTTTTGGGCACAGTAAGAGAAAAGGATCTGATTTCATTCTTCTACATGTAGCCGTCCAGCCACACTAGCATCATTTATTGGAGGTATCGTCTTTCCTCCAATGAGTATTTGGGGTCGTGTTGTCACAAACCAGTGGTTGTAAGAGCATGAGCTTTTATCTGGGTCCTCAATTCTTTTCCATTGATCGTGTGTCTGTTTTTATGCTGTACCATGCTTTTTATTACTATAGCCACGTAGTGTAATCTGAAACCAAGAGTAGTGACTAGTGCTTTTATTACTCCATATTGTTTTGGCGCCTATAGGTCTTTTGTGTTTCCATATACATTTTGAGATTATTTATTCAATATTTTGTGAAGAACTGCACGGAAATTTTGATGGAGATTGCATTGAATCTGTAGGTTGATTTTGATGCAAGAATAGACTGAGAATGTTAGGCACTCTGCATGCAGTTCTAAACTGTATGGTAATGAAAATCCTTTTTCCACACAGGCTGTCTATTCAGGATTCAGATATGGCTCTACCATTGATAGCCATGAGATGCTGGGATCATTGTTACCTTTCTGTCCCATGGTTGCTTCTTTTGTAAGACAGGGACAAGAAAGTCATCTGCCCAGTTAGTGTATATGATAAATACATAAAAGAACATATTACCAGCATTTATAATAGTGATGGAGCTAAGTATCCTTTCCATAAATACTGCCCATTGTATGTAATAAGTATGAATATCCTTTTGATTAACGTCCAATCAATAGCTTAAAGTTCTTTGAGAGTCTATCTTGCTCACTATTAGCACATAATATTCACAAAATTCAATACATGCTTATTGAATACTATATAGCATGAATATCTGTTGAATGAGGAAATGGGTCACATTGTCTCTGTATACCAAGTGTATGGCAGAATACGTAAGTTAGAAGTAGACCCTCGTGAATATTTGTTGAATATTTGTGAATATTTGAGGTGAATGTTAGTTGAACAAACTAATAACTGACAGAAAGAGAGATGCATGTAAGAAACTGGAAGTCGTCCTGAAGACTAGATAAGGATGGCAGTGACAGGGAAGATCAATGTGGGAAGAGAAAGAGATGCCCAGATTTACCACTCACTGAACTATTCCAGAAGCTTGGGTATGATAAAATGTAGAATGTTGGAACCTGGAGAATCTTGTCAGCTCACTGTTCAGTCTTTAGAACCTCTTGGTTGTGTGTGGGGGGAGGCACACTACCATTTCATGGAGTCTTTGGAAACACCAACAATAGAACAATAGAAAATAATTTATTAGAAATATTTGCCCACAGTCTCACATAAATGTGGCCAAGAGAGGGAAAGATGCCCGCTGTTTATTCCGACCATTATGTTAATCAGAGTTTTAAAAATTCTTTCCACATAGCATACAAAAGCTGCATGGGTAAGATTCTACCACCATAGGCACTACTTTTCGATCCTATGGTGTGACACCTACTAACCCCACAGAGACATTTCTAAGGTACTGGAGCCATCAACAGGAGCAAAGATTATCCATTCAAAACCAGCTCGGCAATGACCGAGATTTCTCTCCAAAGCATGCTATCTTTAGTTCTTAGCTCTAATACACTGAAGGAGTGGATCATGTCTGCAATAATATAAAAGTGCTAGGTTATATGTTATCACCAGAATTCCCAAGGGCCATATGATATGGATTTTTTTAAAAAATGAAATCTAGCATAAAAAGTTTAAAGCTTAAGTGGTAGTCATGCAAGATTGAAAGAAACGTACCCAAGCAGTCATAATTCTACCTATAATTTGGGTGTTTTCCACCAGTAATCTAAGTTCTAACCTCTGGAGGCCAGAGAATTACATATCACATATCACACCATACTAGCTGCCAACATAATCCTATGTGACTCCAAGTCCGCTTGGGTTCATTGTTCCAAGTAAATATCCCCAGTAAACTTCACCCAACTGAGTTTTCTTTATTATCTTACAGTGTAAATCAGAAACTAATTATCTGCTAAAATGTGTTAGGTTGAAAACATTTTTTTCACTATACTTAAACATATCTAAAATGTAAGGACTCATACAGGATGCCTTCTATGATTATGTACTGGATGAGACACTTTCCCCCAAAGTGCTTTTATTTGAATGCTTCTTGCTAATAGGATGTCACTACCTTTAAGAATATTTGTTGGAGAGAACTGGCATAGAAGGTGTTGATTCCTGTGCTACCACGGAGAGATGAGAATCAGTAATGATTTTAACAGTGCCTTGCTTTCTGAGCCAGGCATCCAAGTCTCATATGGCAACTATAGGAGCTTTAGAGACCCAGATGACAACTTACCATTTTCTCGGCTGCCTTCACAATGAAGGTTTTTGGGATCCAGTATAATCTTCCCAGCTCCAGGCATCACCTAAGTCTCATGATCAAGGATAAATTAGGAAGTGGGAAGATGTGATCCTTCCTTTTGAGACACTAACCAGAAGTTACGCACATCATTTCCACTCGATTCTTACTCAATTCTATTGACCAGAACCCAGCTACATTCTAGTCCCTCATGACAAAAAAAAAAATTCTAGGCTGTGGAAACACACACATACACATACACATACGCATATGTGCATACAAGCATGCACACACATACTTGTATGCAAACACAGATTTATTGTAAAGAAATAAAAGGGAAAATTTACACAGAAGGACAATGAGATGCTTCGGCCATTCATGCTTTAAAAGCTTCACATTTGGGTAAAATTTATCTCTTTGATGCTTTTGCAACTGAAAATAATTTGTTCTCCACAGAAAAAATAAACACACTTACCCTCTTCAAAAGGATAAATAAATATAACCGACACAGAGCTTCTCTCACTGGCTGTTTCCTTCGCCAAGAAAAGCAAGCTCTTACCCCTTTGCTCGGCTTACAATGGGCACTTGTGTGTCCCCCACATCCTCACCACATTCCTCCCGTCTCTATTCCCAGGGTCTCTTTCATCAGTTAAGAGTTCTTGTTCTCTTCCTCAAAGATCACATCACAGTTTCAGTGCTAGCAATCTGCATCCCACGCATTTGTGCTGATGACTGATCTCCGCCACAAGCCAGGCTTCATCTTGTGAACAACTCAAAGGTGGTATGATTTTTAAAAATAGTTTATTCTTCCTGGTATAGATTCATTGTATCTAGTATTGAGAATCACAAAGACAATTTCTTTCAAGCCCATCATGTACAAAGGCAGATTTTTTTTAATTTTTTAGTGTACACATTTTTTATATTTAATAATTCTAATTTTTATTGAAAGTAGATTTCTTTCACAGAATAAGTTCTGATGATGGTTTCTCCTCTCCCAACCCCTCCCAGTGCCGCTCAACCTCACTATCCAGCCAAAATCATACCTTTTCTTTCTTTTTTATTAGAAAATAAAGGTGCAACTAAAATAAATAAGAATGAAACAAAGAGAAGAAAAGAGATCCAAAGAAAAACAACAAGAAACACATACAAATACAGAGAAACACGTGCTCACACACCCAGAAATCCCTTACAAACATTAAATTGAAAACAATACAAACCATAAAACAAAAAACCTATAAGCTAAAAGGGGGAGAGGGTGCAGACAAAGCATTATGAGACAAAACGCCTCCAAAGTACCATTGAGTTCGTTTTGTGTTGATCTTCTATTGCTAGGCATAGGGTCTGCCCTTACGACTGGTTTGTACACCTCTAGTGAGACACCATTGGAATAACTAATTTTTGCTTTGTGAATAGTTGTCACTTATGTCTGGATTAGGATTGGGGACTTATGTCCAATTCCCTTCTCAGCACTGGGACCCCAATCTGGCTAGATCTGTGCCAACAAATTATTTTCAGCACTAGTACTGTGAACACTAGTCAGTAGGAGTAAAGCTCTAGCTAAACACCAGCTCCACCTCTCTTTGTTCAATGTGTTTTATAAATATAAGAAATAATTTTTCAATCTCAAGGAATTTATAGTCTAGAAGCACACTAAACAATTGATTCACAATGGCCTTAACTCAACCCAGTCGTTCCTAATATTTCATACAAGAATCAAAATTGTCTCATGTTACAATTATTCTACAGTTATCCAGATAACTAACTTTCTTACATCATTGAAAGACTCAGAATTCATCTCTATTGTGCCACATTTTTGTTCTCATACCATTTTTCATAATTTGGAACCCTGAATTTTGTCTATGACTATTATGCTATCATTCCCAATTTTACAGATTTTGACATTTCTTTTTTTAATAGACATGCTCAGAGAAATCATAGACATGAATAATTTGCTATAATTTGGATGTATTAAACCATTCAGGACATTATAAAATACCACAAATTGGTTTATAAAGAATAGAAACTTATTCCTCATAATTAATTAAAGATTCTGGAAAATACACGATCGAGACTCTAGTAGTGTCTGATAAGGGTCAGTTCTCACATGACAGAGGGGCAAGGAAGTTCTCTGTAGTATCTATCAGTACACTAATATGTCTTTCAAGGGCTCTATTCTTATGTCCTGATCATCTAACAAAGATACCACCCACCCAATAAGATCACATTGAGAGTTAGGATTTTAACTGAGTTAGGATTTGGGAGCTGCGAGACTCATAAGCATCAAGTATGGTTTTTAAGTATAATTTTCATTGTTTAGAAAAGAAGAGAAGAAAAAAGGATCCCTCTAAGTCAAAGTTTTCTCTATGTATCACTCCATTTTTCTTCTTTTAAAAAGAAGTAATTCCAACAGCATGGCGGCCATGCAGGTAATGAGCCCACGACAGCTGGATAGAGCCCAGAAGCACCTGGGCACTCTGGGAAGCATGTGCCCATGATGTTCATAATACTATCTGGTAATGTTGGCATAACGTCTGGACCTGTGTGAAGTCATCAGCATTGTGAGTTCGATCCTCATTAGCTGAGGTTTTTTTCTGTGCTCCATCTCCACTTCCAAAAAAAAAAATCAAATGAGAATGAGTTACAGCTTGAGAAGTTTTTAAATTCCCAAAAAAGAGAATTAATTGAGAGGAAAAGAAACATACAATGAAAGAAACCTGCTTCTCCTAGTCTTGAACCATTAGCAAAGAGCCAACCAGAACAGAAAAGTTCTTATCCCAGAGCCTCAAGGCACCCCTACTTTACAGGAATCACTAGCTTGCAAAGTCAAAGCCAAATCTAAGTTCCATTCCACTGCTGCTTCTTTGTGTTCCCCAAACTTTCTAAGAGTGTGGTCTGTATTTCTCTAAGCATTTTTGTTTTGTATATCTTTTTTTATCTACCATCATTTCCCCCAATTCCTCTCTGTAAAATAGGGGCAATTTTAGAATTATAAATATCAAATGACCTCATGAATCCTATTTTAAAATCTCATAAAATAACACCACAAATAATAATGCAAACATTGATAGCCTTCACCATTATAAGTAGCTACAATGTCTTAAGCAGTTGGTCTCCTCTGGCAGTACGCTGGGGTCTTATGCAAAGTGTCTTACTAGGTCATTGGAGATGATTGGTCATATGGACAGCCTGGAGGAGCTGCTTAAATATAATCCCTCACACATCTTGGTAAAATTTACTAGGAAATGCAGAAAGGATAGCAGTCTTGATTTCAGAAGGGGTGATCCTTTGTGAGTTCCTATCCCTATCTGAGCATCTGTGATACACTCCCAGACAAAATAAACAAAGAAGCAGGGAAAAAAAGGATCTTTCTCTCATTTCCCTTTGATCAAAGACAAAACATGGGCAAGGGAATACTAAGTATGAAAAGAGAGAACAGTTGATGGCACAGAACTGCCACAAAGCTGAGCGAGTGAAGAGAGAGCCTGCTCTCTCATTAATAAGAGAAGGGAAAAGGCACTTGGCAGGCAGTTTTCAGAGAGAAGTCCATCCTTTCACTCCAGCTAATAGAAAGAAACTCAGTCTTTCAGGTGACTTTTGAGCAGTAACAGACAGAGTGAGCAAAGAGATCCTGCAAGCAGCAGGAAGTAACATCCCAGAGAAGATCTGCTTGAGTTAAACACAAGGACACACAATGACAGCCTCAATGATGACCTGTAGACAATACCATCTCCCCTCAGGGCCACAAACAGAAGAGCCAGGATTTGCTCTTTCATGTGGAGCACCTACTCTGTGACAGGCATTGCCACACAAGAGCATCATGTCATTCTGGACAGAAAAGATGACAACTGTCTTTGCAGGCTACATTGATGAGCACCAACCAACATGAACAACTCAGCATGCATCCCGGATAGACAGGACCTGAAGGAACATTGCTGAAGCGAGCTTGAGCAGGTTGTCTCCCGCATGCAGACACACACCACTGTTGTTTACTTTTTATTCTAAACCCCTCAAACATAGTCTTCTACTATGTGAAGAAATAGGAATTAGAAACAATAATGATAAACATAGAGAACTGCCTTTCTAAAACACAAAGTTTCTAGTAGCAGTAAGGACAGGCCACCATAGCAAAACCAAATGATTATGTAGAAGCAGGCTAAGAACTCACCAGTTATCAATGTGACAATTTATGTAAGGCCCTAGTGTGTTGTCTAGAGAATAGTAACTGCCCAAGACATTGTATCTCTATCTATCTATCTATCTATCTATCTATCTATCTATCTATCTATCTATCTATCTATCTATACACATATATATGAGGCTAATTGATATCTGTAATTATAAAATTATTCTTATTTCATATGATCTAACTTCATAGGATGAATTAAAGAAAATAATGGGAGAAAAGAAAAGACACACAGGAAAAAAAATCTTATAGAAATATAGACCACACTGAATGATAAGGAAAGCATCACTTTTGAAATCCAAGTTCATGTGAGCAAACTATGAAATATAATTCCAGAGGTGGACTTATATCACTCATTAAAATAAGTTAATCATGACTTTCAAACAGTGAAGGAATTGGTGGTTGTGCCAAAGAAGGACAGAATAGTTGAGCCTAGGTAGATAAGTGAAGTAAATATTTCAGCCTTGAACTCATTAAACTGTTTAAACACGGGTAGCCTAGAGGCAGCTTAGTTCCAGACAACAGAAGCTCTTACGCTTGGTTTAAACAGAGATACCTATGGTAGGGGATAGTAGATAACTCACAGAATTTACTGTATGTCCAAGGCAGCAAGATTTAGTGCTACTCAGCCTGAAACAACACACCCAGGAGAAACGCTCAACTGCATGGCTGAACTTCTCTGATCAATACACAACTGTTTTCAGCCTTCAGAAGCGCCACTCCAACTGTCTGAGTGGAACCGAATGTTTCTCAACCAAGTCTGAATTCCTTCATGGTTGCTGGTTCTGTTCTGCAAGGCTCTGCCAGTCATATCTGCTTAGCCAAATCTTGGAGACATTTTAGTTGCATGAGAATCGAATGATAGAGACTTGAACTTTCTAACCTGTGCAATGGAATATACATCAGAAAGACACTACAAGCAGATGCAGAGTGAGTCCGGAAGCCTCTTCTACACTGACATTAGACCTAGAACCTCTGTGGCCTCTTAAGGCATCTGGTTATTACATTTGCGGATCCTGCTCCAAAGTCATGTGGCTGAAGCCACTCCTGGACTGTAGCCCCAGTCAAACAGTGCTACTGTGAACTTAGTGGCCAGAAAGATTTCTGGGCTCCAATCCCAGATCTTGGAGCACAATGACTACACTAGTGGGAAATGTGTAAAGAGAAGACTCTTATTTTGACATCTACACTAATGGGAGATATGTAAAGAGAAACACTCTTATTTTGATATCTACTGGTGAAATCGAAATAGTGTAACTGGAACCCCAGTTATTTCCATATGGGTTTCCTTCTTAGAGATTATTATCTCAGTCTGAATGTTATGAAGAAGAAAACTAGAAACTACTTTGACAGCATGAAGGTCACAAAAAAACCGAGATTGAGAATGCACTAAGACAATAAAGAAATGCTAAATTTAAACTACATTAACATATTGTCATAACCTAGATGCCAAAATACATAAATAAAACTTGACTTCATGCTAGTCTAAATGTTATGCAAAGCCAAGAATAGTAGCATATACCTATAGTCTCAGCACTCAAGATGGAGAAGCAAGAGAGTCAGAAACCTGAGCTCATCCTTGCCAGACACTATACTATGTTTCCCAGGATTTTCAACCCTACAGAAAAGTATGAAGATGGGCTTCTGCCACATGGAAGCATTTTCTCAAGGCAAATTACACAGGAGCTAGAGAGAGCAAAGAAGACTTGCAGTTACTGTGAGCCTCATCATATACTCTTCAAACTCTCTTAGGAGAGCAAAATCCTCTTGTATTCAACTAAAACCTGACAACACAAAACTTATTGAAAAACTTACTATGTGATAATATTTTCAAAGGTTTTCTCATGCTATGTGATGTCATTTTATGGAACACTTTGGTGGGGGTATTTTTCCATAGTTTTAAAATTTACACATATCTAAGTGTGTCTGAAATACTTGTACTTGCAATAGTGAACTGATTGCTGTAGTCAAGCAAATTCACCTTCTCCCATAGTTCACTTTATTTTTGTCCAGCAAGGTTGTCTCAAATGTACTGCTAAATGCAGCTCATCTTTAACTATAGTCTCCACACCAACTATGCATTTGTTTGCATCTTTGTGTATGTTGACCTATATCTACCCACTTCCTTCTTCTATCAGTCCTTGGCAATCACTGGTTCTGTTTCTGTGGATTCAGTTTTTTCCCAAGGAGTCCACAGGTAAATGATAATATTCTTCCTTTTCCTTCCTGTTTCTGGTTGAGTTTAGTCAGTGTGTCATCACCCTCATTCATTCACAATGCAGAAAGTGGCCGGTTGTTACTTTTAAGAATGAATACTGTCCCATGGAAAATGCACCCTGCTCATTCTTTTTTTGTTGTTGTTGTTGTTTCGAGACAGGGTTTCTCTGTAGCTTTGGAGCCTGTCCTGGAACTAGCTCTGTAGACCAGGCTGGTCTCGAACTCACAGAGATCCGCCTGCCTCTGCCTCCCGAGTGCTGGGATTAAAGGCGTGCGCCACCATCACCCGGCACCCTGCTCATTCTTTATCCATTCATGGGAACTATGCTGTTCCCATGCATTGCTTTGTATGGGTGGTGGTCTAATGAATATGGCCATGTAGCTATCTTAGAGACGTGCTGATTTTGTTTCCTTGGGATGTGTACTCAGAAGTGTGATTGCTTTGTCTTGAGAGATGGAACTTCATACCTAATAGGAGAGTAGTTACAAAGACTAGAAACCAACCAGTGTTGGAGAGAGTATGAAGAGAAGCAAGCTCTTGCACGCTGCTGGTGGGAAAGTTGAGTAGTATGTTCATTATGAAAAATAATATGGAGGCTCCCGTAAATATTACAAAGAGAAGGAAATATTTTATTATGTTTTATAGTTGAAAAACCGAATTCCCAAAAGATTGAGCAGAGTCAGACATTCTGACAGCATTCCTGTGCTCTTTCCAGCCCACCATGCTCCCCAATTTATCTTAGAGCACACTGCATTTTGACTAAAGACGCAATCTCACTTCACCTTGTTGACAATGCCTGACGCCTGCCCAAGGAAAAGGGACCACCCGTGGGAGCACAGGAATTTCAAACCATTCAGAGACTTCATGGGTCACCAAGCTCAGAGCAGCCCAATTAGTCCTTAGGTCCCATTCTGATTCTATATTCATGTTCTATTTACTAAATCAGAATTTAAGAGGAGAGAAATAGCATGACAGCCCACCAATTTAATGCTGTGTTGGCATTTCACATATCTGAGCTTTAATCTTAAGCACAACATTGAAAACTAGGCAATAGACCCATTTTATAGGTGTGTGAACAGTGTCTTAAAAGAGGCAAGAGTTATTGACTGTAGTAACTGATTCAAACCCAAGTCTGTACAACGTGGCATTGTTACCTGTGATAGTCAATGTCTTTAAAGTGGAAAAGGATAGGATGTAGACTGTACAAATGGCTCCCATCAAAACTTTCTTTTTTGAAAACTCCTAGGTTTTGATCTTAAAAGTGTCCTAAATTGCTACTGTTAAGTGTGAAAAGAGAGCAAGCAAATACAGACAAAAATCTCTCGGTGGGCTGTACGTAGTCAAGATTGTCCCTGCTGAAATCAGGCAATGGGTTAGCTCATTCCTAAGGCAGTTGGCCATTCCTTTGAGTTGCCACTGCCAGAATAACTTCAAATAACTGTGTTCTTCACAGATTTGCCAAGCCCTGTCCAAGGAAGTGGTGTTATTGAAGATGAAGTTGCAAACAGATAAGGGAAGGCGATGGTCCCTGGTGCTTCAAACTAGTAGCAAATGGATAGAAAATTGAACAAATGGATGAACTTTTGTATTGAATAAGAACAGCATGAAAAAAAAAAAGCTATTTTCACAGACATTTTGAAGACTGTAATTCCTATAAAATGGGTGTGATTGCTAAGATAAGGTGCAGTGAAGTTCTTTCTTTGTTAGCCCGTGTCTCAGCAAATACGAGTACTGGGCGTTCAGATGGACATGCCTCTTTCACAGCATATAATACATTCCCAAATGCAAAGCTCACTTGATAGAACATTATATCATATGTTAATACCATTATCTGGCCCATAGTAGACTTTCAATACATTTTGTATTTTAATGAGCTACATTGAACAGAGTTCAGAGTTAATATTCTTACTAAACACTTGGCAAAATAGATGATCATTAGTCATGTGACTTTCGTGATGTAAACATAAACGTTTTAGATTTTTTGAGAATTTTATATATGATTACTGTATTTACATCATTTCTTTCATTCCCCTTCCTCCAACAATTTCCCCTATGCTCCGTTCTTCTCAAGTTCATGGCTTAATTATTGCTGTTCTACATGTGTATATGTACAGCTTACTGAGCCCCTTTAGTATTGTATGTGTATAGAAGTGTTTATGGCTGACCACTTGGGATTGAGCTCATTCTAAATAAAACTGATTCTTCCCTCCTTCTCTCAACAGTCATTGATTGCCTATAACTCTTAATTGAGGGGTAGGGTCTTAGGGAATTATCCCCATCCATGTTGGCATGTCAACTGGTATTGTCTTTATGCATGACATTTCAAAAATATGGTTGCTTAACTATAAACTTTCATACAATGTGCAAATTCTTTTTCTTGTTAGCAAGTCTTCCAGAAACTCAACTACATAATGTTACCAAGGAATAACATTAGAGCATATGACATACATCGGAATTGGGTGTTTTTCCATTGTGTCTTTACATCTTAGTTGAAAAACTTGGATTTCTTCAATTTGATATCTAGAATAGAATTCCTGAAAAACCCAGACCTAGATTTTCAAGCAATCCATATGTCAGAATCAGTGTTTCTGTCAAACATATTTTGTTTCATGGCCCAGATTTTCATAATTAAATGAAGTCAAATGAGAACACAAGCAAACTGAAAAGCATTGTGTTAGTATTAGTTAGTACCAGGGTAGTGCATATAGTAAGTTCTTTCAATAAGAATAGTCTCTTGAAAAACAAGAACATATGATCACACACTATGGTCACAAAATACAAGGACTAATTTAATTGTCAACACTAAATGGAAAAAAAATGAAATTTATGCCCTGGCAATGCTGAAGCATGCATGGGTAGCCCATACATGGCAGTTCTGTTATACTTGTTCATATTGGGTTTTCATGGTCTAAGTTGTTGAGGATGGCTGAAATTGGCAACACTACTAATATACTAAAGGATATTGTAAAAGAAGTTAAGAATTTGGCATTAGGTGTTACAGAGGTAGAAACTTTTGGGAGTACAGTCTATGAGCAAAATCAAAGATCTACCCAGGCATGATTCTCTTTCAAAGTGGTCATTGTTATGTGCTGTGAGCTCAGCCTTCTTCATAGTCTCTATCTCTAAAATTCTGCTAGTGGCCAAGCCAGTGGTGACTTTTGTCATCCCAGCATTTAGAAGACTGAGACCGTAGAATTTTAAGTTCAAAGTCAGCCCAGGCTATATAGCAAGATGCTATGTAGGTATGTAGATTGATGATAGGTCAATAGATAGAAAGATAGATGGATAGATAGATAGATAGATAGATAGATAGATAGATAGATAGATAGATAGATGTTCTGACTTTTGAGAAGGTTTTCAAAAGCACGTGGCATGAATATGTTCTATATTACATGCAAACGCAGTAGGGTTTTTCAGTGCTTGCTAGATGACCCGTGACTTGAATCCAGGATATCAATGCTAACAGTCTTTTTTTTATTTTTTTAAAATCATTTTATTAATGCAATTACTTTTAATATTTGCTTAGACTTAATTTCTCCATCACTCTCCTAATTTTTACCTTTACTTAAGAATTATGTTATTAAAATCAACATAGCAAAGATACTTATGTTTCTAAGGTGACCTCTTCTTCCAAATGTCACTCCCAAAGCAATGAGAAGAGTAAATATCAGAAGGCAAGTTCTTCATCTGATGAAACTAAGAAACATCGCCAATGCCAAGCCATTGCTCATGATAAACAGATGTCAGAGGACATGAGTAAACCAAGAAAACAGCATCCAAGGACCATCAGCAAAGGACAAGATGTGCTACAGGAGGCAAGAGCAGCGAGCACACCTGACAGGAAGCAGGGTGTTCAGACAGCAAAGAGCACCAGAAAATGAGAAACAAAATATATATCGTTTCTAAAGGGGGTAATCTGTTGATCACACTAATTGAAGAGAAGCCAGAAAATTGAGGAAATGAAAATATATGAAGACTTAAATCATAACACAAACACTAACATAAGGAGAGAGAGAGACTAGGCAAAACTAAAAAAGACCTCTATAGGTAAGAAACTTTAATGCAGAAGAGAAAAAAGTATTCTTTGTGTCTAGGACACAGCTTGATTCCTTTCCAATAAACTGCCTTCATGTGTAGCTAAAGAACTCAGTGAGTCACATCATTCAACATAAATAACAATAATAACAATAACAAAGAAGCAAAGGTTGTTTAGGACAGAAGGACAAAGTGTAAAATTACCACTCCATCTGCACAAAAAGATTCACATCTAAAAGACTCACTTGCATTGTTACCAACATGATAGTGTGTAGCTTAATGGCGTCATTTATGCTTGCATAGCATCCATTGGATCATAGAAAACATTATTATATAGATTATAGGAAACCTTATTCAGAAAAAGTAGATGACAGACATCCTTCTTACCTACGATCCACACTCCTACAAAAAAAGGAACAAAACAAGAAAAATTTTAAAAATCAAAATATATTTCCAGAAAACATTCAGGAAGAAAATAACATTTAAATCTATGTTATATATGTTTATTCTATCTGAGAAAACTATGATATCATAAGCTAACTAGCTAAAAGTCTATCTCATAAATGATCCCTTATTTATTAAAAACCCAGCAACCTGTAAGCATTCAAATAAGACATTACTTCTAATAATGAAGTCCACAATGCCTTCCTCAGATTTTTCCAAGGCAGTTCAAGACTCCAGGACACCCATTAGAGTTTGAAATCCCAAAGACAGAATTTGAACCAACCAATGAAAGACAAGAGAAAAATCAATTTTAAGTCTCCCAGCTCCTCCCAAAATATAAATTATAATTCTATCTTTTAAAAATTATACCAGAAGAAAAAAAATTAAGCACACTTTGAGAAATGGATTTCAATACTACTAAAAATTATTGGCTGTGATCATCAAATTCAGTTAAATACAAGCCTAAATCTAATATATATGAATCTACATGGGATTATGTACAAAAGGAATCATGAGATAACTTATATATGAACTAAAAAGGAAATTAATGAAGTGAATTGAAAATAAGACAAAGTGTTCCTTTCACCATTGCTTCATACACACTGTCTTTAAAAGCTAGAGAGTTGTGTATACTGTATAAAGTTGTAATAATAGTGGTAGCAAACAAAAGATCTCAGTGACAAACTCAGTAACAAACATGCTTGCTGTGGCACCTGAGGCCAGTAGTCAGAACCCATGGACAGAGTTGGACAGGATACATGGCTTTATAATCACAGCACTATGCAGGCAGAGATCATCGGGTGTGAGACTTGCTGACTGGCCAGCCTAGCCTACCTGGTAAGCTCCAGGCCACTAAGATGTCTCATCTCAAAAAGAAAAAGCAAAAAGACAAAAGTGGATGGTCCCAGTGAAACAATACCTGAGCTTGATCTCTGGCATCTGCAAGTACACTTGCATGTACACCATACACATAGGAGCACACACACACACACATGAACATACATGCATGTGCATACGCATACATACACTCAATCACACACACACACACACACACACACACACACACACACACACCACACCAGAGATTGAGAATAAACATTTATAACAAAATAAGCATAGGTTATTTGATATTTTTTCAAAGAAATGGTAGAGGGAAAATTAATGAATGCCACAAGATTGTCACGCTAAATTAGACTAAACTATTTATTTAAGCTATTAATGGTGATGTAAACTCATGTTTGGATGAGAGCAAAAAAAGAAATTGAAATTAAATCATAAAGGAAGCCTAGCTATGTACCAAATAGGACAAAAACGCAGCGAAACTACAGAGAGAAGTAAACTAAAATAAGAGGCAAAGTCAATTGATGTGAGATTTCCCTTTGTATGCTATGAATATCATTGGTTAATAAAGGAACTGCTTTGGGCCTTAGCAGAGCTGTAGGGGAAGAGAATTTAGGTAGGCAGGAAAATCTAAGCTGAATACTGGGAGAAAGAAGGGAGAAGTAAGAAAGAAGCCATGGAGCCTCCACCAAAGACAGATGCACTGAAACTTTGCTGGTAGGCCACAACCTCGTAGTGATGCACAGATTAATGAAGATGGGTTAAATTAATATGTAAGAGTTAGTCAATAAGAAGCTAGAGCTAATAGGCCAAGCAGTGATTTAATTAATACAGTATCTGTGTGGTTATTTTGGGGCTAAGCAGCAGGGAACCAACAAGCAGCCTCTATACAACAGTCAATCAAGGAAAAGTATAGAAGAAATGAGTTTCAACCTAACAAGAGAACGTTACATTGAGGAAATGAGAGAAAAAGGGTTTTCTTTACTAGTAGATGCTCCAACCCACAATGTGCACCAAGGTTATAACCAAAATAATGCAAATTAGGAGCTAAAGAGACAGTGATGGGGAACATCTCTATTCTTGCACAGGACCTGAGTTCAATGCTCAGCATTCTCATCAGGTAACTCACAATTAATTCCAGCTCCAGGGGATCTGATGGTCTCTTATGGGCCCCTGTGGGAACTTAACACATATAGCAAATACACATATACTTACATGGATAGATATTTTAAAATAAAATAAAGCAATACAATCAAAATTTGAACCTAAAAAGTTCAGATAAGGAAACACAGAGAAGACCAAAATGCAATCAATAAAGTTCATTTAATTCATTTATAAAAAATTTACTCATTGCATAAAAATCTCTCCCAGCATTTATTGGTGCAATATATATGTGATATGTTGTCATGTGTCTACATATGTATGTACACATGTAATACATATATACATAAATATGAGTTGGTCACGTTACTGTAATTAACATTTATTTCTTGGTAAGCATTTATCATTTCTTTTCTTGTAAAGTTTCCAATACCTTATTACCTTTCTATTTGATAAAATCCCAGAACTTCTTCCTCCTACCTAACCGAGATATGGTGACCATGGATCACCTTCCTCTATTCCTCTCTCCTCTTTCTCTTCCTTTGGTAACCAAAGTTCTATCCTCAAATTCTTTCTTAAAAGTGCTTTATTTATTTTTATCCTATATGAGTGTTTGCCTACATATATATGTGTTCCATGTGCATGAAGTGCCTGTAAAAGTCAGAAGAGTGTGTCAGACACCCTAGAACTGGAATTACAATCAGCTGTGAGATACTATGTGTGTGTCTAATGATAGACAAGAGTTTCCTCAAGCTAACAAACAAGTTAA
Source organism: Microtus pennsylvanicus (assembly GCF_037038515.1). Taxonomy (NCBI): domain Eukaryota; kingdom Metazoa; phylum Chordata; class Mammalia; order Rodentia; family Cricetidae; genus Microtus; species Microtus pennsylvanicus. Next base: position 133,198,965 of record NC_134581.1, read on the forward strand.
CATGGACAACCCTCAGCTCATATTGCGGTCCTGATGAAGTCTAAAGACTTTCCCTCATAGAGCAGAAAGAAGACAAAGATGATACATGCATCTGATATCAAAGTAGAGGTCTTATTTAGGGCAATTGGGGAAAGAAAAAGATATAAAAGACATACAAATTGGAAAAAGAAATGGAAATTACTCTATTTTTCAAATGACACAATTTTGCCAATTTTTATAAAATACAGAAAATCTTTTAAAATTCATACAAAAGATGAGAAAAAGTAAAGTGACAATGGCAGAAGAAAGTCAATGTTCCAGAATGAACTTCATCTCTCTGCAGTTCTCCAGCAGGGAAAATTAAAAACAAAATTAATAAAGCGGCTTGCATTCACAAGAAAATAGTCTTCACAGGAATAAATGTAACAAGAAAGCCCAAAATGTGTACTGAGAAAATTACAAACCATTGCTTTAAAAGAATTAAAGATCTAAATTAATGAAAATATACCCTACTTTCATAAATTAGAAGATTATATGTTTCATTGAGATAGCACTTTTCCACCAAATTAATCTCTGTTTAACACACTCTTTATAAATGCCACAGCTGCTTGTTTTCAGAAATTGATAAAGTTATACTGAAATCCATATACATATATAAGGATTTAGAATATATATATATATATATATATATATATATATATATATATATATGAAAGTGATAGAAGAACCCCAATTAAATGATATTTTTTATAAGAGTTCCTGGCCATGGTGTCTCTTTACAGCAGTAAAACATTGACTAAGACAATCACCAAAAGAAAAATCCACTAAGAACACATTACAGTTCTTAATATCTATGCACCACACACAAGGGCCATCAAAGTCATGCAGGAAACATTACTATAACTTAAATCACATATTGACCCTCACATTTTGATAATGGGAGACTTCAGTATTCCATTCTCACCAATAGACAGGTCATGCAAACAAAAACTAAACAGAGAAATTCTGGGGCTAATGGATGTTACAGACAAAATGGGCCTAACAGATACTACAGAACATTTTTCCCAAACACAAAAAAATACTTCTTCTCAGCTGCTCATGGGACTTTCTCCAAAACTGACAACATATTTGAACATAAAGTAAGTCTGAACAGATACAAGAAAATTGAAAGAACCCCCTGTATCTTATCTGACCACTACAGATTAAAGCTGGATATCAACAAAAAAAGAAACAAAAGAAAGCTTACAAACTCATGCAAACTGAACAACTCATATTGAATGAAAATGGTAACGATGGAAATTAAGAAAGAAATGAAAGACTTTCTAGAATTGAATTAAAATGAACGCACAACATACTCAAATTTACAGAACACAATGAAGGCGGTTCTAAGAGGCAAGTTAGGAGCACTAAGTACCTTCATAAAAAAATTTGTTTGAGAGATCTCATAGCAGTAACTCAACAGCACATCTGAAATCTCTAGAAGAAAAATAAATCACACATGGAAGGAATAGATAGCAAGAAATAATCAACCTTGGGGCTGAAATCAATAAAATAGAAGCAAACAACAAAAACAATTCAAAGAATCAATGAGACAAAGAGTTGTTTCATAAAGAAAATCAATAAGATTGGCAAAGCCTTAGCCAAATTAACTAAAGGCAGAGAGAGAAGATCCAAATTAACAAAATTAGTGTTGAAAAGGGAACATAACAAAACAAACTGAGGAAATCCAGAGAATCATAAAGACACACTTTTAAACCTGTAACTCACCAAATTGGAAAATCTAAAAGAAATAGATATTTTTCTTGATATATACCACGTACCAAAGCTAGTAAAGATCAGATAAAGAATTTGAATATACCTATAAGTCCTAGGAAAATAAAAGCAGTCATTAAAAAATTTCCTAACATAACAAACAAAAACAAGGCCAGGTGGTTTTAGCACATAATTCTACCAGATTTTTTTAAAAAAATATGTCAATACTCCTCAAATTATTCAACAAACAGGAATAGAAGGAACATTGTCTAACTCATTTTAAGAAGCCACAATTATCCTAATACTCGAACCATATAGAGACCCAACAAAGAAAGAGAATTGTATACCAATTTCCCTTATGAACATAGATTAAAAGACATTCCCAACAAAAAAAATTGCAAGCTGAATGCAAAAATAAGTAAAAAAAAAAAGATTATCCACTATGATCAAGTATGCTTCATCCCAGAAACAGAGGTTCAAAATACATAAATTCATAAATGTAGCCCACCGCATAAATAAACCAAAAGACAAAACTACATGACCCTCTCATTAGATGCCAAAAAGTCCAACATGCCCCTATGATAAAAGTCCTGAAGAGATTAGGATACAAGAGACATATCTAAACATAATAAAAGCATTTTACAGCAAGTTCATAGTCAAGTCAATCTCAACTTAAATGGAGACAAACTCAAAGCCATTCTCTTAACACCAAGGATAAGACAAGACTGTCGACTCACATTATACTTCTCAATATAATAATTGCAGGCTTAGCTAGAACAAGAAGACAACTGAAGGAAATCAAGCGGGTGCAGATTGAAAAGGAAGAAGTCAATGTATCTTTATCTGGAGATGATCTGGCAGTGACCCAAAATTAACTCACAAAAGTCAGTAGCTCTCCGAGATACAATGATAGGCATACTGAGAAAGAAATCGGGAAAACAACACAGAATCATTTGCTCAACCATGTTCATTTCTCCTCTATTCATCATATTCAGAAATTAGAAACAACCTAGGTGTCCCTAAAAAGAAGATTGGATATTTTAAAAACATGGTACATTTACACAATGAAATATTACTCAGCCATTAAAAAGATAAAATCGTGAAACTCACATGTAAATGGACAGAACAGTAAAAATCACCCTGAGTGTAGCGGGGTAAAAAGGGGAGTGGAGGAGAACTTGAGGGAATGGGATGATCAAGATGGAAAAAGGACAGATATGAGAGCAAGGAAAGAGATATCTTGATTGAGGGAGCCATTATGGAGTTAGCAAGAAACCTGGCTCCAGAATTATGCCCAAGAACACACAGGGATGAACCCAGCTGACACCCTAAGCAACAGAGGAGAGGGTATCTGAAATGACCTTACCCTGTATTCAGACTGATGATTATCTTAAATATCACCATAGAACCTTCATCCAACAACACAAAAGAATACAGAGACATTATGCAATATGAGAGACTCAGCCATAAATGGGATGTCTCCAGCAAATCCCTCCCCATTTGGTATAGGGAACCCTACAGTAGAGGAGGCAGGAAGAGTATAAGAGCCAGAGGGAATGGAGGACACCAAGAAAACAAGGCCCTGCTAAATTTTACATGATCAGAGTTATTATGAACTCACAGAGACTGAGACAGTGAGCACAAGATCTACACAATTCTGCACCAGCTCCTCTGCTTATATCTTACGGCTTCCAGTTTAGTGTGTTTGTGAAATTTCTCAGTGTGTGAATGAGTAGGTCTCTGATTCTTCTTCCTTCTCATGGGACTCTTTTTCTTATGTTTGTTTTGTCCCATTCCAATGACTTAGCTTTTGTTTTATCCTATTATATTTTATTTTATTGTGTTATTATCCATTAGAAACCTGTTTGATTTCTAATGAGAAACAGAAAGAGACCGGATCTAGATGGGAGGGGAGGTGGAGAGGAACAGGGAGGAGTAGAAGGAGGGGAAACTTTAATCAGGATATATTATGCAAGGAAAAAAATCTATTTTTAATAAAAGGTAAAAATAAAATGAAAACTAAATTGAAAGACAAATTCCTCAGGGAAACACATACAAACATAAGCGTGCGCATGTGCACACACACACATATGCTTTTTTGTGTTATATTAAAAGACCTACTGCAAACAAATAATAAAAAGACTTACTCCTTATATAAAAGTTGGTAAAGAGTATGAGCATGCTCTCACGCAAAAGGAAAACTACAAACTTTTAAGACTTGTGACAAGAAGCACAGGAAAGCTGTTTTGACATGAATGCAGCAGAATGGCTCAGAGGCAGAGGCAGTGTGAAGATTCTGTGGAGCTATTGTGGCAAACTCAAGGCCATGGAAAGCCCGAGATCTCTTTAGAAGACAGGAGATGGCAGAACATTTAAAAAAAAAAAAAGGAAACAGCAGGCCTAAACCTTCCTGAAGTTTTGCTCAACATGATTGATTGATTGATTGATTGATTGATTGATTGATTGATTGATTGACTTGGTATAACCTCCCACCCCCTCTCTTCTAAACTTACAACACGGGGGAGAAGGGGCATCAAAAAAAGATGAGGGGCCAGGCGGTGGTGGCGCACGCCTTTAATCCCAACACTTGGGAGGCAGAGGCAGGCAGATCTCTGGGAGTTCGAGACCAGCCTGGTCTACAAGAGCTAGTTCCAGGACAGGCTCCAAAACCACAGAGAAACCCTGTCTCAAAAAACAAACAAACAAAAAAAGATGAGGGAAAGAACAGAACAAAGGAAGACAGGAGCCAGGAACCATGTCAAGGTTTCTGATCCTACTGCACGTACTGGCTTTGTAGGAGCCTAGGCAGTTTGGATGCTCACCTTACTAGAACTGGATGGAGGTGGGTGGTCCTTGGACTTTCCACAGGGCAGGGAACCCTGATTGCTCTTCGGGCTGAGGAGGGAGGGGGACTTGATTGGGGGAGGGGGAGGGAAATGGGAGGCGGTGGCGGGGAAGAGACAGAAATCTTTAATAAATAAATTAATTTAAAAAAAGATACCAAAAAAATGTATTCTGTACTTGTACAGAGAAAAAAAAAAAGAAAGGACCTTACAAGTGTTATGGTAGCATTCATTGGGAAGGAATGTGTAACAAATTCAAAAGTTGAGGACTTTTAAATTTTTGTTAGTTTTAATTTTGCTGCTACAGATACCAAAAGAGAAAAGGAAGTAAGGTCATGGCTTCCTTAAAACCCATGAATACCAAGGCAATGGGAACAAAAGCTATTTCCTAACAGCGTTCCGTCTTCAGTTTCCAATGAAGAAAATGGATAGTCATAGTCGTACAGTCAAGGATTGGGTTTCCTGGAATGAAAGATGAGGGGCAGATGAAAATCAGGGTGGAAACTAATGGTCTCAGGAAGTGAAGGAGACAATAGACTCTCACATGATCAAGGAGCCTGCAAAGGGAAGAAAGAAAAATCCAGCACACAACAAGCCTTGGCAGACCAGCTCTGAGGTTTATTTCATCCAGCAGCACTCCTTGGATCTGGCAAAAGCCAGCTCTCATTTCACTGGCATCCCCTGTCCAGAGGTGAGAGCAGTGAATTGGGGCAGGGATGGATATGTCACATCTCACAAGGGTGATATTTACAGTGTCCACCTCTCTCCCTACCAAAGGCCTAGTTCAGCACCCGTGCCTTATTCTACTTGATGCTTTTCAGACTTAGTAAGGCTGTGGGATGCCAGCCTCACCGGTCATCCTTCTTGAAGGTCTGTCCCTATGATATGACAGGGAAAAGTGTGAGAGGATTCTAAAGAGTGTGTCCATCCATCCATCCAACCATTCCTGGGATAAATATCTGTTGGCTAATGAAGTATGTACCTGATGAAATCAAGATAAATTAATTCTCATTAAGGCACACCAATCTAGATGAAGGAGGAACAAACAATTACATAACAAAACACAAGATAATCATTGTGGAACTGAGAAGGTAGAGATGCCGGCTTTCAATGGCACATTATTATTGATTTTTCTATAATATGGAAAAACTTACCTAATAAAATGTTGGAAAGCCTAATGATAGCACAATGTAGAAAGTACTTAGTAGTGCTTGACCCCAAACTGGGCTTGTCCAATCAATGAGGAGGTCATCATTTCCACCATGGTTGTTAGTGGATGCAACACAAAATGAGTCTATAGGTGGATACTTTTGGTGGACATACTTAAATGAAAGAAAAAAATGATTTTTCATCACTAAGATGTTCCCTTCAATATGATTCTTTGAGATTGTGTATAACATGTAGAGATATCTAGGCTTATTGAGTTGTAGGGCTTTTCCCCAGCATTGGTGTTCTAAGAAGCAAACCATGAAAAATAATATTTAAAGATGGATCTGTGTCAAGATTATCACACAGGGAGTAACACGGCATTGTATGTGGTGATTCCTTTCCTAGGTCATAATCCAAACAGAAATTTTTGTTTCTTATGTACAGTGGTTTAAAACATAATCTTGAGTTACAGCAATTTAGTCATTAGCAGAGGAACTGGGCAATGGGTTATGAAGACGATCATAAGCCCCTGAAGAACGGAAACACAGAAATGAACTGATTTACTTTATATTCAAGTATATCTACTTACTTCAATCACATGCACATGTGTAATCTAAAAACTCTAGAAGCATATAGTTAAAGGCCCTGAAACATGAAGATTTTATGTCTAGAACCACAAGAACTACACAGGACGGAAGCGGAAGTGGACCGATGCTACACTTTCCTTACCTCATCAGTTTAATCCTTTCTTGAGAGAGAACTAGAGCTAGACAACAGGGCCCTACAAGTCAGCATTCAAAGTGTGTCTGAGTAGACATTAGAGCAAAACAGACATACATCATTCTCATCTCAACAAGTTCTTTAGTTCTTTCTAAAATCTGCAAATGTACTCACTGTACAAAGTATAGATGTCTATTGGTAGGAACCACTTGGCATAATTTAACTTTTGTTTCCCAGGGTGGGTAGTAGATGACTATGGAGTCACCCCAGATGTTTTTAGAGTTGTACATAAACATGCTTTCCCTGAGAGTGTGACATTCTACACAATAATAGGTATTTCCAATATTGCCTTTTAATTGTTTGTATTTTCACACTAACCTAAGAACAGTTTTCATACTGCATTCAATCACTGGTGTAATGCATTGACCTCTCTAATCAAACGATGAGCTCATTGAAGCTGGAGTGGCATATTTTTCATTTTTATATCCCATATGAAAATTCAGAAGGTCCTGGTATGCCATTCTAAAGAGCTTGGACCTAATCCCAAAAGCAATTGGAAGCACTAGAGGCTTTTAAATAAGGTCAGTCTTTTAACAGGACTAGATTTGCATTTAGAAAGCCCTTTGGCTGGATTGTGGAAAGTAGATTAGAGGCAGGAAGCCAGGTGGCAAAGAGGCCAGTGAGAAGGCAGTGGAGGAGAGAGATGCAGAACACTGTAACTAGGACAGTAGAGTAGAGGAAAGGCAAGTCAGAGGTTGTCAGGACACAGTGGGCTGAATCTGATAACTCATAGAATACCATGAACAGAGAAGGGAGAGGCTTGCGAGACTGGTATTTCTAGTTGTGATGACTCCGCTGCCTGGGAAGGAGAACACTGGAGAGAAACGAGTGTGAAAAAGATTAAAATATCCCTTTCCAGCAGGCCTTCCTCTGAAAGCTATACTGAACCTACAGACAGACAGTCCCTAACTTAGCATCAGGTTAGTCTCTACCTCTTTATGAGTTAATCATTTAGACATTGGAATGCATTTGCAAAAACAAAACATAAACAAAATAAGATCATGATTGAGCCCAGAGCTCAGAGACTATTTACTTCTCAATGGCCAGAATGTGATCTCCTTGCTATGGAAATAGGAACAAGGTTGAATAAAAAGCCTAGGATACATGGAGGAGTATATTTGGGAGGAGGCATAGGATCCAGGTCAAGAATCCTCATGCCCCGTTTTTTGCCTTTGGTTCCATAGTTCTCTCTAAGTAAAATGAAAGTTCATACTGATGTTCTACTTACCTAGGAGAACTCTTGCCAAGCTCAAAGGGGACAGTCTACTGAAAGACATCTTGCATGCTGCATCTTATAAATCTAAATTTGAAAGCATTCGTTGACTTATATGGGTCTCTTGAAGGAAACATGATCTAGAGAGCTAAGGTTGAAAGGGGGTAGGGTTTATTAATTTATGCCTTATGAATACCCTACATCAATATACCATTCTCTTGTTTACCATTCGTGCCCCAACTGTGAAACCTGCTCTCCCATCTCAATGTCACTGGAAGCTCATTTCCTTTATGTGAAGTGTTTTAAGATAACTTGGACTCTGGCTGTTAGCCAGCTCTGGCTACTCTGCCTTCAGGTCAATGCATCCTCTGTTTGCTACTCACCTCCTCCACTAGACAAGACATTTGTCCTACAGACGGTAACAAGAGCCTGCTAAATTTCCCTCCTATCTAGTCTTTTCCCACAATATAATAGCCAGTGTGGTCACATTTGTTATTCTGTCAAGGCCAGTCCTTTGATTAAATCCCTGTAATGATTTGAATAGAATCAGAAGTTATTTAAATTGACATATTGAGAATTTCATATGTGAGTACTCTATTTATATTATTTCTATCCCCATCTCTTCTCTTCAACTGTCTCTCAAATTCATGACCTCATCTTTATTTTGTGTGTGTGTGTGTGTGTGTGTGTGTGTGTGTAGGGCTGATCACTGGTAATTGGATAATCTGTCAGGAACTTGTCCCTGGAGAAGGCTAATTCTCCATCTCTCCATAGCTATTATTTTCCTGTACCTGTTTATATAGGGGTAGGATCTTGTGAGATTTCCATCAACATTGGTATAACAACTGTGTGGGTCCTGTTAGATGACCACGGTATTGAGATGCCATGAGTGAAGCTTCCGTATCACATACAGAAGACATTATCTCACAACAGAAATCCTGCTTCTCTGACTCCTACCATCTTACTTCCCATTTTTCCTTATATTCCCTTTCCTTAGGTGTAAGGTTTGGGTTGTGGGTGTATTATTTAGGGTTAGGCACCCCAAAGCTAGCTGTTCTATACATTTTATATGATTGTTGATTTCTGTAGACATCTCCATCTACTACAAATGAAGCCGGTTTGGTGAGGGGTGAGAGCTATAATTATCTGTAGGTGTATGGATGAGTATTTAGAATTCAGTTAGGAATTATTTTGGTTTAGGAAAGTAGCAGCAGCAGGTTCTAGGATGCCTGACCTCAACAGCCTTGGACAGTTGGCTGGGTTCACAGTACCAAGTATGAATTACCTCCCAATGAGTAGGCCTTGAGTCCAGTTAGATTATTGTTGGTACCACTCAGATCTAAGTACCACTATTGTGTCCCTGATGATATCTTGTCATGCTGGTCATTGTTGTGATCAGTAGGATTTACAAATGTGTGGGATTATTCATTGTGTTTCTTCTTTAGCAATTTGTTTAGCACCTTCTCACACTATAAAAGGTAGTTCCTCCTCAGGGAAAAGGGTTTGAGGTCAGTTCCAGCTTATTCCTTCAAGTCCTGTGTCTGAAATGTATAGTATTATTCAGTAACAAGGTCTTACCCTCCAGGTCTAGAAGTAACCAAATGCAATAGCCTATATTATTTGGGGAGTCTCTCAAAGTCCCCTTTACCAACAACTCAAAGGAGACCTTCCCATTTCTGGCACTGGGGTCTTCTTAGTCTACAGCCCTTATGAAGTATTATCACCCTAATTGGCATAAATTTATTAAATGTGTGTATAGATTTATATATAGTACATGTATATGTATTTTAAGTAAACATAAAATATATTTTCTGATTTTTCCAAACATCCTTAGTTCTCTCTCTCTCTCTCTCTCTCTCTCTCTCTCTCTCTCTCTCTCTCTCTCTCTCTCCCTCTCTCTCTCTCTCTCTCTCTCCTTCTCTCCTTCCCTCCCTCATTCCCTACCCCCCTACCTATTATCTCCCTCTTTATTGCCTTGCTTCCCTTTTCCCAGTTAAAGTCCCCTACACGAACGCTATTGTGGTAGTCTGACTCATTTCTTTTTTGGCTCTACTCTTGACAACCCTTTTTGTTGTTTTTTAACAATGCCCTTTTTCACTAATTTTTTTTCTGTGAAATGTGCAGCTCACTCACTTAATCCCACAATCTTCTCAAATCTCATGTCACCAAAGAAGTTCCCAGCTCGCTTTATCAAAACAGCCCTATTGCTCTCCTACTCCACCGTTCTCTGTCTCACTTCTGGACTTTGTATCATTCTACAGCAATTTCACAATATCTGCCCTTTTGTGTGTATTTATATATAATGATCTAGTGGCAAATGTAGCCCTAGGCTGCAACCTAAAAGATACTGGATTCTTATTTATTTAGAATCATTTTTGTTGCTGTTGTTGTTTGTTTTTGTTTGTTTCCTTGGTTTTTTTGTCAAGTCATGGCTGACCTGGAACTCACTATGTAGATCAAGCTAGCCTTGAATTTGTGGTAATCCTTCTGTCACTCTGCCTTTTAAATGCTGGAATTACAGATATACATCACCATCCCAAACCATAATCAAATTACAAAAATAATCAAAACAAAATAAAGTAACACTATTCTGGATTCTACATCTAGGATCCATGACCTCACCAGTCATGGGTAACCCTGAAAGTGAGGTCCAGATTGGCTGTGTTATTTTTTTTTTAAATCAACATTACTAAACACTACTGTGTCCTCTGTTTTGGCTTCAGGAACTCAAATTTGAATAAGACATGGACAGTGTCCACTTGGAACTCACAGTTCACTGGAAGAGAAATCACATTAAAAACAAAACATAGCAAGCAGCAGAGTGAGAAAGTCCCCAGAAAAGACAAGAACATACCATGTGTGGCTCTCAAGTTTCTGTGTTTGCACTCCTGAGAATAAAACCAACCTGTATTTGTATGATAGCAGGAATGCATGATAGTAGGGCTCCATTAGCAACAGAGAGATTTCAAGTAGGTCCCTGGCCGCTCTCTGATGTGTTTCCCTCCTAGTTAGAGCTAAGGCTTTTGGCTTTCTGCCTTAGCATTGCCGTATATATTTTTAAATTGCCCATGTCTTGCGGAGGTCTGCAATGGAGTAGCACTCACTGCATGGCGCATGACCATAACATTTTTGCTAGTGACCGAACTGGCATAACAACTTCTCAGTCTCTGCTTTTACTCATGGTGTTTTCATCTTTGGTCCCAAGAGATGAGTTTACTATTTGCCTTGGTGGGCCAGCAGAGGGACCCAGCAGAGGGTGAGGAGCAGCAGAGTTCCTACGAAATGGAAGAAGTAAGCAGAAAGACAACGGATCACCCCTACTGCCCAGAAGCTTCATAAGGTGTGGCATTGCCAAACTGTAGTCAGAAGATCTTTGTTTACTTCACGCCATTTGGACCAGAGTTCGGAAAAAAGAAAAGAAAAATCTGACCATTTCTCCAATGCTACTTCATTTAATATCAGAAAATAGTAGTTCTTAATTCAAAATCGGGTCACATGATTCTGTCTTCTAAGGATCTAGAAGTACCTGAATGTCACAAAGTCCCCACCCTCTGAACAGTCAATGCATATCTGGCACAGTGCCTTGATCTTAATAATCAAGAAGTTTAGTAATTGTTTAGGACCATCAATTTCTAAAAAAATGTAAGTTGAAATGATTAATAAACAGATAAGAAATGGAGGAGCTGCTGACAATCTACAGCTCCTGGGAGAGGGGGAGCCAGTTTTCTTTAGGGCTGTGGTCTCTGGTAAGTGGGTCATGCTCCAGTGGACGGCCCCACATCCAAGAGTATGCATTCATCAGAAACTGGAGCCAAGGTAGTTAAAAAAAAAAAAGAGGAGGGAGATGTGAGTTGGGTGGGTAAAAAAGTGACTAGATCTAGAAGGAGTTGGGAGTTAACATGATTAAAGTATGTCTATTGATTCTCAAATAATCAAAGTAAGCACTGGAAAAAAGATGGAAGATGCATCAAGAATTCACTGAACATATCATGCCATATGAAACTTTGATTATTTAATTTTTACAATAAACCATGGGATGGAACGCCCATGCTTTAATCTATCCTAGTGTGCCTCAGGGGATGTAAACTCAAGTGATGCCCTAGGAGGAAATGTGGTAAGATGTAGTAGGGTTGCTACAACTCTATTGAAATTGCTTATAAAGGCTTCTCATTTCAAAATTTCTAGTATCTGAGGAATAAAAAGTAGAAAGGGGAACAAAGGAAGAAAAGGGAGGAGGAAAAGAGGAAAGGAGAAAGGGAGGGAAGGAGGGAAAAGAAAGGGAAGGAAGGAGGGAGGGAAGGAGGAGGAAAGAAAGAAAGAAAGAAAGAAAGAAAGAAAGAAAGAAAGAAAGAAAGAGAAAGAAAGGGAAGGAAGGAAGGAAGGAAGGAAGAAAGGAAGGAAGAAAGGAAGAAAGAGAAAAGGAAAGGAAAGGGAAAAGGAGTATGATATGAAAACTTAATAAGTAGGAAGGGAGCAAAACTATTAAGATGGCTGGGAAGAGGCCACCTGCTACTTCCAACCAAACCACATGGGTTTAGAAGGCAGGTGGAGTAGGGTTCTAGATCTAAATGCCCTGGCTCCAGGCCCAGCTCTTCTTCTCTATCTTTGTTCTACAATGTGCTGTTACTCGACCCTTTCCACCTCCATGTGATTAACTTTTCCTCTTTCTCATGTGAACATTAGAATACAGTTTGTGTTATGAAACATTTCTTCATATAATTTACCTTTTCTTTTTTAATTTTTGAAACTTCTTCTTGTACTTAAAAGTTTTTTCTCTTTTTTTTAAAGTTTTGATTGGTTGTCACGTTGGCTTATCCAGGTTTCTAGATGGTTTTGTTTGTTTGATTGATTGACTGACTTTTCAATATTTAATAGCATCTTTTGTCCCTTACTATCCCTGGCTTAGTTTTTCAGTTGGGTTTGGTTGGTTTACTTGGCCTTTGACTTGGCCTTTCTGCTTCCATAATTTGGTTGTTTCTATTTAATACTATTCTATCTCTTTGTTGGGTTCTTTTTTCTCCTAAATCTTGCCCCCACCTCCACATATTTTAAGTCAGAATTTCATACCTGAATATGTTTGATGCTTCCCAATAGGCCAAAGTTTTGCATCACAACTTGATTAAATAGACTCCAACTTCCTTTGGATAATTCAGGATGGTTTACAGGGTGCATCATTCCCTGAGGGTCACTGTGTCTGAAATCATTTTTTCTGTGAACTTGACCTAAAAGTGCAAGTTAGACAGACAGAAGCATTTCACGGGGCTTTCTTAAAAATCCTGCTTCAGCTGCTGAGTGTCTGATGGCATCCCACGGTGATTTGGGTTTGCGTTTGGTTTTGTTGTGTCGCCCTTTTAAAGTAGTCTGGCTCTTCCTTTTGTCTGAAATCAACAAGGTATTTTTAAATTTACTATTGAAGTTGATAACACAAAATCAAAGCATATAGCAGGACCTTTTGATACACAAAATGAGGTCTAATTTTCACATAGTTTTCTTTGATAACAGTTTTGAATACAGGTTCGGCTCCAGTTTTTTCCTTTCATTTTTTCAGAAATTCCAATTCTGGGTAGTCTGATCACCTCTTACCTATTCTATAGTCAGCTTCTTACTTTGCCTTTCATTATTTGACTACTATTTCTAGGGCTATTTTCTTTCTAATTCTCAATTCCTTTGACTATATTTGTAGTTGACTCTATTCTCATTAAGCACAATTAATTTTATCTTTATTTCTGAAATGACTTTGTCTTTTCAAAGAGTCAGTTTTGTTAACCCTCATTTCCTTTCTCAATTCTGGGCTTTTGAATTTATTATTTGAAAATATTTTCATATTGACTTGTATTCCATTTAGTTTGGGATAATGTATCAGAGTTTCCCTCTGTCTCATGATTTGTTTGAAGGAAAGAATTTTCCTATTTTTCATATTCCAGTAAATTTTTTTTGATTCATTTCTCAATGACTTACACTTTCCCAAACACTTAAATTGGTTTTGGTGGCAAAAAAAAAATGATGGATTTGGATGTATTACTAGATTCTCTTTTACAAAAATATTACTTTATTATAATTACTTCAGTGACTTTATTTTAATCAATAGCTCTTTTGTCAAAAGTCCCTTTATTTAAACTGATGGAGATAATAATTTGGTGTGTCTTGTCATTTAATGACCATGTGTTGTTCCTGGAACATGTCTTATTTACAACCTATGGTGTCTTCACTTAGCACCAAGCCTGAGTGTATCTCTTTCCGACAGATCAGCTTTCCCTTTCCCAGAAGCTGCCCTCCATCCCGTCTACTTTATTTCCGTTCTCTGTGGCACAACTCTCCAGTACCAGCCCCTCAGCAACTGGGTTTCAGGTCTTTCTCAGCATCACTACACTAAGGACAGTTTTTCTTTATAAGAGTGATATTACTTGGTTTCTCTCCAACCCTTCGTTCTCTTTGGAGTGGGGTCCATGCTTAACTCTTGGAATGAATTTCAGAGAGTACCCACGTGCTGAGGCCCCTATTTCCCTATACATTCATTTATCATTTCTCCTTCCACAAATACCTGAAGTTTAGTGGCTACATTCAACACATTTCCAAAAGTCAGCTGTCTAAAGTGGTTCTCAGTTGAGTTTGAAAGCAGTGAGTCGGTAGAACTGATTCCTTGAGAGGCTTCTGAGAGAGAAGATTTCTTCATTCCGGATTCCAGAAGCCACCATCGTGTTTTGACTTGTAACTACATCTTCAGCGCTGGAGAATCTGGCTGATTCCTTCTCAGGCAGCCATTGCTATGGTGCTTTCTCTTTTCCCTCCCGTACATGTCCTCATCGTAGGGATAGATTTCCATTGAGTTCATTTCACTGTATAATCTAAAATAATCTCCTTATAACAAGGTTATCTGATTATCAGTTTTAATATAATCTACAACTTGAATATGTTTTTGCCTTGTAACAACTAACAATCACAGAATACAGGATTGGTTTGCAGATACAAACATGCAGATTGGTTTGTGGAAGACATTATTCTGCCTACTATACCCTAATCCAAACAGAAACTAGAGTTTGTAGGACTCTGTTTTAGTGACCTTTAAACATAACTCATAGGTAGTTTGTTTTCTTTTCTTATTGCTGTGCATGGCTTTGGAGAGGATATGACCAATTTAGGATTTGGGAAGCTAGCAATATTATACTTCTAAAGCAGTTCACCTCATGTACTCATTACTTCAAACACACAGAATGAATTTGTACCTGCTAACACTGTTCCTTGTTTTATTAGTTTTGTTGAGGTAGGGTTTGCATAGCTACTTTGGTTTTGGTAATCCTCTTTTCTCATCCCCATCCTCCAATCCCTTGCTCCCTCCTGCTGGTCCCTTCTCACTAGCCTTCTTTCTGCTGCCCTGTCACGTATATTCCATTGGCCTCCTATCCTCTTCCCCTCACTTGCTAACACACTCTTAAGTAACACCCATTCCCTCCATTGATACTCGTGAGTGCACACACGCACGCGCACACACACATACACACACACACACATACACACATACCCACACAGAGAGAGAGAGATTCATATGTAGAATAAATGTATGATAGAAATGTAGTATTTGTCTTTCTGAATCTGAGATACTTGGCATAAAGTCATGATTTCCAATTCCTTACCTTTTCCTGCTAAGATCATGACTTCCTTTTGCTCTGCAGCTAGGTAAGATTTCATTGTGTGTGTCTAGGCTATTTTCTTTATCCATTCATCTGTTAGTGGACAGGTAGGCTGCTTCCACTTCCTTACTATCGTGAACGAAGAGTCCAAAAACAAGCATTTGCCAGTCTCTTCAAAGAGACTGAGAGCCCTTCAGTTATAGCCAGGAGTGGTATAATGGGGTCAAACGACGTTCTGCTTTTAGTTTTTTGAGAAAATCTTCAGACCAATGTCCATAGTGGCTGCACAAGCTTGTCTTCCCATGAAGAGTGAACAAGGGTTCCCGCTTGCCCACTTCCTCACTAACATTAACTATCATCTATTTTCCTGGTGATAGCAAGTTGGATGAAACCTTTATTTTCTGATATGTATGCTGAAAAGAAATGTTCCTTGTTAGCGAAAACTCAAGTCAGGTGTCATTTATCCCTGCCATCACCCCGAGCAGGGGTAGTTCTTTTTAATTAAGGATTCTTTAAGATACCACATGTGCGCTGGCAGCCCAGGGCTGAGTCGTCCTGCTAGACTCAGGCGTCTTCAGTAGGAAAAGGTTATTTTGTATACAGTGTTTTCTATGTGTGGTCTGGACTATTGTGACAGGTGATGTACTACCGTCTCCATTAAGAGCATCATCAGTAATGTGTCTACTAGCCACACTCAACACTCAACATGCTGTCATGAGCAATCACAGAAGCTCAAGAGCACAGGCCTTTATGACCCTTGCTTTACAGAGGAACACACTGAGAGTAATAATTTGACCGAGATCATAAAACAAATAAATACTAGTGCTTTAGGCTTTTGCCTTTTCCATATGTTCATGACTCCTGAGCTGTTTTTGCTTTGTTCAAAGATGCTTTTAGAGAAGTCTGATATATTCTGAAGACAGGCAACAAAAAGTAATCCATAAGAAGCGTTTCTGAATCTTTTATCCCGCCTTCAGTGACACCACATTAACTGTCCTAGAGACCATGTACTCCCCTGGGTGTACAGACAGGAGGCATCTGAATTACCATGTGATCTACATGGCCTGGTTCAACACTTAGTCTTTTGTTTAGTAACAAAGATTAAAGTCTTTCTTCTTTCCCCAGTGAGTCAATGTGAGGGATGGAGAGAGTCTGAAGATCCCCAGATGCTCAATGATGGGCTCTAGAAAAGGTGGTTCTCCTTGTACAGGTAGTCATAACACTTTGAACAGCCCCCATTGCCTTCTGAGCAGGTCTACAGAAGAGACAAGAGTCCTTTTTTCTTAAAATAAAACCTGAAAAAAATCTGGGCTCAAGAAAATCAAAATTGAAAGACAAAGAATATATAGCTGAATAAAAATTAGTTTTTAAGTATAATTCACCAGGAATTCAAAGGAATTCCCTTGAGGAGAGAGAGAAAGAAAGCTAAAACAACCAGTTTTAACGAATGTTGGCTTAAGTTGGCCAACTGGATGCTAATTTGATAAACCTGGGGTTATATTTACTATTTTGTGATAACATCAGCTTGTTTAGAAAAGCTCAAGGAAAATAAAAAGTACGACTCTTGAAATGAAAATCCCTCTAGCTCTACTTCCTGCCTTTCTATCGGGAATGAATTACTCTCATTAGAAGAAACTTATGGAGGCTGGAGAGATGGCTCTACAGGTCAAGTACTATTGTAAAGGACCCAAGTTTAGTTCCCAGGACCCAGGCTGGGAGGCTCATAACCACCTTTAGCTTAAGTCTCAGAAGACCTGTTGCCTTCTTCTGGCCTCTGAAGACATCTGCACTCATATACGCATAGGCTACAACACAAATATGTATGTAATTAAAGAGAAAATAAAATCTTTTAAAAAATAAATAAGTCAAAAGAAGCTATAAACTTGCAGTCCTGAAAAACAATCTGCTGCGCTTGACATAATTGTTAAGATATACAATAGCAATAGCTTTATGGTGACCATTAATTCCCTAAGATTTTATAATTAATTCTTAATAGGAAGGAACGCTGAGCTAAGTAACACAACACAAACCATGAAGAAGTTAATATGTAAAACCCATCCATGCCATCAAACATTAAGGGGACTGCAGAGTGCTAAATACTGTCATTCAAAATAAAACCTCTGCTGCTGGTGCCAGAGGAGATGGGATGAATCAGCCTATCGCCCCTGTACAACATAGCCTCACTTCACTGCAAGGACCATTTCATCATGGAAGAGGTCTCATATATTGTCTCCCACTAACACCATAGATAAGCCAAGTAAAAACAAAGGAGATTGAAAAGGAATCTGTCGGCCACACAACTCCTTCCACGCCCTGCCTAATTATTCTAAGATACATTAACGATCTTGTCTCTGTTTTCACTGTCTGTTCTCTAATGAAAATCTCATCAAGCTGTCGTGTCCACCGTTCCATTCGACCTTTGTCATAAGTGTCCCAATTCATGGCGATAACAAGAGATGACTTTAAACTCAAGCGTACTTGATGTCTCAAAGCAGTTTGGCAGAGTTAATTGCCTTCTCTTGAAATATTCCTGTCTTCTCCTGCCTTCTGGGAATGACATACTTGCAGGTTTGTGTCATTTTTGGTCATTTGTTTTACTCATCAGTATAACAGGTTTTTCTATTTTGCTGGCCATTCAGACACCGTTTCTTAGGACTCTTTGCTGAGTGTGCCCTGCTTTAATCTCTAAATTTTGGCATACACAAGAGCTTAGGTCTCATCATTCATTTATCTAGATTATCTACCTATCCATCTATCATCTATCTATTCATCTATCATCTATCTATCGATATATGGCAATCAACCAATTTCATAATTAATAGCATCTATCTTTTCACGATGACTAAAGGTGTGTCTCCTCAGCCTTGTATCAGTTAATATTCTGTTCCTGTGATAAAATATCATAGTCAAAATCACGAAAGAATTAATTTTGATTTATGATTCTTGAAGGTCCAAGAGTACATCACGATGGGGAGGCATAGCAACAAGGGGTTAGAACAGGAAACTAAAAGTTCCCATCTCAACCACAAGCAGGAAGTAGAGAGAAAAAACTGGAAGTTGGGTGAGACTATGAACTCTCAAAGCCCAGTGATGTACTTTGTCCAGCAACGCTTTACATCCTAAAAGTTCTGCCACCTGCCCAGACAGTCCTACCAATCAGGAACCAAGTGTTCAAATGCATGAAACTGGGGGCGTGGTCATTTCTCATTCAGACCACTACCATTTGTTCAGCAATAAGCTTTTCAATATACCACTTAGCTGTTTAATAGAACCGTCACAAGCAATAAACCCGATGGAGAATTTATGACTCTTGATTACTCCTTCATCCCACCCCTTGGACCCTGTCCCTTTTCCATTCTACACAACTTGATAAATTAAAAACACTGCTCAGACCAGAGTCTGGATATTACTGAATTAATATGCCCAATTGCATTTATTCATCCTTAAAAATATCCAAACACTGACCATTTCTTACCACATTTACCTCCACCTCTATACCTACCACCATCTCTCATGCCCCCTAATAGGAGCCAATAATCCCCCTGGTAACATGCCACTCACAACCAACTTGACCTTGGCTATGTTTTCTAGTTACTTCCCATATGACACCTACAGGAATAATTTCCCCCCAACTAAAGCATTCTAAAAGCTTCTAATTCACGTGTGTCCACCTTTGTGGTCCACCTAACCACAGTATTTGTGTGAGTCATATTCTCATGCCCTCTTAGTCTTTGCTCAAATGTGGCCTCTTAAATGATGCTATGCTGGTCATCACATTAAAATATAAGCTACCATCCCCCTACTTGGCCTCTTGTCTCATTTTGATGTTTTCATGTGAGTTGTTTACATTGCCTTACTTTCTAAAAAGTTTAGAACCCCATGATATTGTTGACTCTTATTCACTAATATGTTCTCGGAGCCTGAGAAGAGTATTTGGAGTGGGGTAGTGGTGGTGGTGGACACTTTTAATCCCAGCACTCAGGAGGCAGAGGCAAGTGTATCTCTGTGCGTTCAAGACTAGCCTGATCTACAGAGAGAATTCCAGGACTGCCAGAGCTGCTACACAGAGAAACTCTGTCTCAAAAAACAGATAAATAAATAAATAAAAATAAAAAATAAGAACATTTGGTAAGAGCACCAACACTCTGACTGATGGTGACCACGCCCCTTCCAGCTTTCCTGAGCGCATATCCTACCATTCTCTCCTGCTCACTTTGCTCTCGAGCTATGTCTGTTTTCTTGTTGCTGATCAAACACTCTCATTCCTCCTCAGGCCCTTTGTGCCTGCCTTCCTTCAGCTTGGAGGAGACTTTGTTCATCTCTTCCTGTGAGCTGCTTCTCTATGTCATTCAGATAATCAGGTGCAGACACTCCTGCTGGATGTGTGCTCTCTTCTGTACCACTCCTTGCCTCTGCCCCACTCCTTGGTATAGCATGAAGTATCATAGGAGTTAGGAATGGATGTTCAATTTACTTTGATTAATAAGATGGGGACAGGCATGATGTGCGCCTCTTCTAGGCAGAATTCAAAGACAGACTGTGTTGATTATACATTTTTTCCTCTGCCATTAGGACCAAAAATTGCCACAGATTGAGGTCCCTTCACCAAGTATCTCAAAGCAAAAGCAAGGAATAGGAGTGTGGTCTCCCATAGACAGACAGCAGAAGTGAGGATTGAGTCCAGTCTTCAGAAGCCATGGAGGTGTGAGACAGAGTCATATGTATCACTGCAGCATAACTTAGTCTTTTATCTCACGCAACACTTATCATTATTCAAAAACATCCTATAATTCTATGTAATTCATTCCATAATTTTCACTGGAATCCAAGTTTATAGGGATAAGGACTTTGTTCTCTATATTAGTATCATTTGGAACAGTACATGTAGGTACCAAATAAATACTTATAGAATTTATTAATCAAACTGCTTTCGGCAAGCTAGTGTTTGCAGCTCTACCCATGAATGCAGTCATCATTCACATAGGAACACGAACAAGGAGAATGCTGACCCAACAACCTGCCTCTCAAGATAAGAATCCTTCTTCCCTATGCAGATGAAGTGGCTCACTGTATAAATTCGCCCCTGAAGAGAAGTCACTGAACCATGTTACCTCACCCCATTCTGGGCCACACAAAGTATAGTTATAGACCCAAGAGGACCCTGTTGTATCACTGTCTCCTCAAAGTTGAAATGTTGCTTCCTGGAGAATGAGGGGAAGTCTCATAAGACTCTCTGCAAGCTAACAAAACTTACAAGGCTCAGGAGGATCACAAAACTTACAGGACTCACAGGGGTCCTACCCATGATCTTAGAAGCAATAAACAATCACTCCAGAGGAGGATACTCATCTGGAGAGCTGTATGAAAGTGGAAGTTGGAGGAGTCTTCTGAGATGCAGCTTCTGTGAGTCATCAGTCATGTTGTAGTGGACAGTTAGATGATGCAGGTGCCTTTGACTCGCCTATGTTCAGTTAAGAAATGTTTCATCCACATTTTTGTAAATAATCTCAAGAAATTCATTAGTTCACCACACTAGATTTGAGAAGATTTATTGTTGGTTTATTTCCAGTGCCTTATATATAGTAAACAGGCATGTGTTCATGTATTTCCCAAGAAAAGCCATACAATAATTATTTACCCAAGAACTTCACTTTAACTACCTAAGAACTTTAATTCAGCCAAGGCCTGCTTTCTGTTTTAAGGAGAAAGAGCGGGAGGTATTATGATCTAAATCTAAAATGTTTTCCACAGGTTCACATTTTGAATGTTGGTACACAGTTTTCAATGCTAGTTTGAAGATTATAGAGCCTTCATGATACAGGGCATGGCTGGAGAAAGACATTTGGATACAGACTTTTGAAGGTGTTCCCATGTCTGAATCTGATCTACACTCTGCTTTCTCATCTCTGGTCATGTGAATAGCTGAAGCTCTTAGTTATATTTTTGGCCACTCCTGCCATCTTGCCTTCCCTGTCATGATAAACCAACATGACTATGAAACAGAACCAAAATAAACCTATCCCCCTCACGTTGTCTCTCTAAGGTATTCTGCAGTTAGCCCAAGATGGAATGAGGAGGAAGCAGCAATGGAGGGAGAGAAGGGAAAAAGGAAGAGGAAGAGCAGAGAGAAGGAAGAGGAAGAGCAGGGAGAAGGAAGAGGAAGAACAGGGAGAAGGAAGAGGAAGAACAGGGAGAAGGAAGAGGAAGAAGAAAGAAAGTGAAGGGAAAAGGGAGAGAAGCAAAAACATTAACTGTTTCAAATTCTAATCATTGATCAAAAGGAAAATTGCTATTTTTGAACACTAAACTCTTAAAATGTTAAACACACACACATACATACACACAAACACGAAAAATAAACTAGTTTTCCTGTTCTCCTCTTCCCTTAAGCCGCACACCAACGTTTAAAAAGATTCTTTACCAACCCTCCTGGGAAATGCCCATCTTCATTGATCACACCTGGGGCACAGAGCTCACTTTACTACCCAATGTGGGTAATGATCACTATCAAAAATTTTTCCTTAAATTCACTGAAGTCTTGGCTCCACCTCTTTGTTAGTTATCCCAGCCTTTTCTGAACATGGCAGAAGGCTAGTTCTTCTCGAGAGGCCATGGCTTGTCCTGTTCAAAGCATAAATTACTTGATAGACGCTTGAGGATCATCTTGGCTGTAGTGTGGAGACAAGATTAGGTGGGGGTAGGAGGGAAGAAAGAAGTGAGAGAGGTAGAGGGAGAATTAGGAGCTACTTAGGAGGCAGAATGATCAGAACTTAGTGAATGATAACATTTAATTCTCTAAGAGACTGAGAGTCTTAAACAGAAATTTCTGGCCTCCACAGTGTAGCTCAAGGGGCAGAGCTTATACCTAGCATATACAAGGCTTTGGAATCTGTCCTTAACACTGAAAGATGAGAGAGAGGGAATGGGTGAGGGAGAGGTATAAAGAGAGAAAAGGAGTGGGGGAGCGCTCTATTTTGGGATTCGTTTGTTGAGTCAAAGCCTGGAATAACTGCAAGACTAGAGTGTCTGGTCTATCTCATTACCCATGCTGTGATTTGGTTCCCCTGGCTATCTTTTACTCCACAATTTCCTTCCCTAGGTTGGAAAGGAAAACCCTTAGTCAGGAAGTAAGGGTTATGCACACACACAAACACACACACACACACACACCCTGTAGTCCTGCAGTAATATATCCCAATCCATAGATCCATATAGCTGGCTGAGAGCCAAAGTAAGACTCCATAGTAGGAGGATGAAATCTGTCAGAAAAGACAGAATGTGAAAGTGTTTAATTTGTTTTCTTTTTCAAACAATGCTTCAGCATACAGATAGAAGATTCCCAGATGTTATGTAAATTGAACAGTGCTTACTCTCCCTTCCTCACAGTTCTAGGAAGCAGAAAACTGGCATGGTTAAGAAAGACCTGGAATTGAATCCCAACAAGACTTTCCCATGGCACTGTGACTTTGAGTAAATAATTTAACCTCCTTCACTGTTCATTTTCCTGTGTAAATTAGGGTAATACTAAGTTCATTAGAATTAGGAGAGGGCAGCTGAGGATGTAGCTCAGCTGGCACAGTATTTGTCTCGTATGTAAAAAGCTCAAGTTTCAACTTCCAAGATTCTCAGCACCACATGAACGGGTTATGATCATGCCCACCTATAGTCTCTGCAGTTGGAAAGTGCCAGGAGAATCAGAAATTCAAGATTATTTTTCCTACAAAGCAAATTTAAGGTCAGCCTTAATTAAATTTCAGAGAGAAATTTTATAATAATAACAATAACAATAATAATGCATTGGAATGAAGTTTAGTTCTTCCTAAAGTTTAGTCCTCAGTAAATAGTGGAAATGATGGGTTTGTTCATCATCATGGTTTGAGTCTTCTTCAAAACCTGTTCTGTTTACTTCCCAGAGTACAAAAATCTATCAAGACATGACCTTCTTAAGTTTCCTGGCATCAACTGTGGATGGTCTGAGAAGTTATTTTCTTCACCATCAGAAAGTAGTTCATCTCCTTTATCAGGTGTAGTTGAGTTGGCATAGGCCTTGTCCTCTAAGGTATGACCTACAATTCATAGCAAATGATAAATGGGTATATGTCACTGTTGATAAGCACTTGAACTTATTGGGATCTCACCACCTCTGAGTGGTAAACAGAAGAAAAAATGCTATGCTTGCTTAGAGAGCAGCTCAAGAGGGAGCTTGAGTGCTTTTCCAGAAGTCCTGAGTTCAATTTCCAGAACCCACATGGTGGTTCACAACCATCTATAATGAGATCTGGTGTCCTCTCTGGGATTCAGGCAAAACACTGTGTGCAGAATAAATATTTCACACACCCTTTAGGACTAGGTTAACATCTTCTAACTCTTGGTCATGCCTCTTAACTCCCAGGCTAACCTTATACAACCCTATTTAGTCCACAACCTTTGCATCTGATGGCCTCATGGGAAGTTCAGAGGCTGAGGCTAGAGAGATGGCTCAGAGATTAAGAGGTGTGGCTCTTCTTCCTGAGGACCCATATTCAATTTCCAGCATCCATATGACACCTGACAATCTTCTGTAATACTGATCCCAGGGATTTCGGACTTGTCTTGGCTTCTGCAAGCACTGCAAGCATGTGATACACAGACATACATGCATGAACATTCATTTGCATGCACATAAAAAAAACATCTTTCCAAAAAGGAGGAGGAAGAGGTGAAGGAGGGGGAGGGTATGAAGAGATAGGGGGAGAGGAAAGGGAGAAGAGTTCTGAGTCTGAAGCCTATATCCTGATAGTGCATGACCTCTGGTCATTTTGAAAAGTAAGAGTTTAGAAAAAAAAGAGTTTGGGAGAATAAGAGACTTCAGAGCTCCAAGAGTGATATGTGCTGACTCCTCATTCCCTAGATAAGTAAGCCTTTCTTAAAGACATGCTAAGTACATGTCAGAGCCAAGCTGAAAACCCAAAGGAGACAATAAATTTAGAAGTTGATGGGAAAATTCCACAGAATTATTATTCCATGATTTGTTGTCTTTAATAATTCAATTAACATTTATTAATCAACGGCCATATGTTAGATTCTATATTAAATTCTGGGATGCAAGAAGGAAATAAGATTTTAGTCATTTAAAGACACAGTCACATACTCGCACAAACATCCATATGTGTGTGAAATGCTGGGTAACCGCAGTCAGCAAGCACTGCATGTTACCTTAATCACGTTATAGTTTAATTAGCCCTGGAAACGTAGGCACACTATTATATTTTTTAACAGATGATGATACAGAGGATTAGTGTGATTTAGGCATTTTCCTAAGGTCCAATTAACAAGGCTGGAATTTGAAATCAGATGGTCAAATTCTAATAATCATACACTAGACTATTCCAGTAGAAGAGCATTAATAAAGAAATCAAGTGCTGCCCATATATTTTTAATATACATCAGTTCTGCCTAAGAGTCAAACAGCCCAAAACCTGAGGGTGGAGCCCACAACACCCGAGAGCAGTGTTTTTCTGAGTTACAGGTATAAAGAAGGTTTACAAGAAACTCATAAAGAGCTATTACAGTCCACTGTCCATGGCACAAGCAGTATCACCTCTCTTGGAATTCTCCCCAGTACCCCTTCTTTAGACACTGCTGCTGGCCCAGCCTAGGTGATTACAGACAGGGTACTAAAACCAGGATTTAATGAGGAAGGATTAATGAAGACAGCATGAAGACTCATGTTTGTTGCAACGGTATGGAATTCACTCTGTCTTCCAAAGCTCAGACAGGCCATCCAATTCATGCTACCTAACCCTCATTTTCAGTGAATTGCCTTTAAAAAGAAATCAGCTGGTGTAGGATTTATCGATCTTCACTGACAGTGATCTTTGCAAATTCATACAAAAGAGTTTTCTCATTACAGAGTCATTTCAAGGACCTGTAAATTCATAACATTCATCACAAAATTCACTTGCAATATTAAAATTAAAAAGGGAGAAAATGGTAAAAAATTAGCTTAGGCTTTATCATCCCTCCCCTTGGACAATTGCCTCTTTCAACATATCTTTGAACAGAGCTCCCTTCTATCTGATGGACAAAATTAGTAAGTGCCCTTTGAATTTCTTCCTCCAAGAAGCAATGGAAATCCCCTTAGGGGTTTTGGCCAGTAAAAACTCTAGTGCACTGTTAGAATTGGTCATGAGCTGACTCTAAAGAAACCACTGCTGTGTCTCTAGGTCCCCTGAGGTGTGGAAGATGTATTCGAGGAGGACATCATCAAAGGAGGAAGAGTTAAAGGGCTTCTCAGACGTTATGTGCAAGGTCACACCCATTGCCTTCTCCTCTGGCTTCCAAAACATAAAATCAGTCCTTAGCCAAATACATGAGCCTTGTGACCTACAGTCTGACCTCTGCCAGAGCCCTGGATCCTTTGGGAAGACTTTCCAACCTCCTAACTCTTCCCCGAGACATTGGACCACAGGTTCAAAACAACCACCCGAAGACTCAGTCTCCTGGCAACAAATTTCTCCTGTTAAACCTTTAATGATATGATCACGTGCTTATGGAACTTCACGTCAGAAAGGTGATCACTTTGGCTTCTTGCTGAATTTATTAGAGAAAGAGCTGGGCTCCCTCGCTGCAATCACCAGCTCTGCCACTCATGGGTTCTCTGTTCCTGATGTGCTATTCAACCCCCTATGCTTCAGACACAAATATTGGTAAAGTGCAGATAATTGGAGCACTCACCACATTAGGCTGATTAGGGAATGACATGCACATCAGCCTCTTTTATATTTTTGTTTACACATTTGCGTGTGTGTGTGTGTGTGTGTGGACAACTTGCAAGAATTGGTTTTCTCCTTCAACCATGAGTTCCAGGGACTGAAGTCAGATTTTCAGGCTTACTAGCACACCTTTACCCACCAAGCCTTCATATGCAGGTGCGCAGCATCTCCTGCCTCAATAAATGAAAGTTCTTAGACTTTACTGTGGCTGCAAAACTATTGTGTAGCCTATGAATGAACATAATGGTACTCATTACTTTGCATGATAAAAAATTAATCCAAAAAATATCTTATAATATGACATTAGAAACTGGTTATTTGATAACTCTTGACACTGGATTTTTCTATGAAAAGTTTGAGGGTTGTTTTGTTGTTTTTTTTTTTTTCTGTGCAGCATTTAAAAAGAAGCTCCACCCTTTCTTCACAAATTCAAACTCCCTGAAAAGACAGCATACTGAACAGCATTTAAAACTTAAAAAATTGAACTTTGAGTTTTCATGTATTTCAGTTATGAGTTCCTTCAAACAGAGGCCCGGAGTATTTATCTTAATGTCCCTAGTGCTCACCCAGAGCCCGACATACAGATGGGCTCCACAAGCCCTTATTTTCTTTCCTGTTTACAATTATACATCTCTGTATTTGAGATTCCTGAGCTGTCTTGAACCTTCTTAGTTTATAACATTGATGCCTCTGTATTGTGCCTGTTTTTCTTCTTCATATTCCTTCCTTTCTTCCCTCCCTCCCTCTTTGTTCCTTCCTTTCTCTTTCTTTCTTCCTTCCTTTCCCTTCCTTCCTTCCTTCCTTCTTTTTTTTATTTTATTTTTTTAATTTATTTATTTATTAAAGATTTCTGTCTCTTCCCCACCACTGCTTCCCATTTCCCTCCCCCTCCCCCAATCAAGTCCCCCTCCCTCGTCAGCCCAAAGAGCAATCAGGGTTCCCTGACCTGTGGGAAGTCCAAGGACCACCCACCTCCATCCAGGTCTAGTAAGGTGAGCATCCAAACTGCCTAGGCTCCCACAAAGCCAGTACGTGCAGTAGGATCAAAAACCCATTGCTATTGATCTTGAGTTCTTAGCAGTCCTCATTGTCCGCTATGTTCAGAGAGTCTGGTTTTATCCCATGCTTTTTCAGACCCAGGCCAGCTGGCCTTGGTGAGTTCCCGATAGAACATCCCCATTGTCTCAGTGTGTGGGTGCACCCCTCGCGGTCCGGAGTTCCTTGCTCGTGCTCTCTCTCCTTCTGCTCCTGATTTGGACCTTGAGATTTCTGTCCAGTGCTCCAATATGGGTCTCTGTCTCTGTCGACCCCCTATGAAAAGTTTTGGTTAAGAAATAAACCTAAAGAAACTCTGTGCCACTGTGAATCTTTGCTTGTTTGTCTTAGAAAGCTGTGTATGTAATATAGCCCGATTCCCAGATTATCTAGGCAGAAAGGAATCCCAGACCTACATATCATGACAGCTTGTTTGTGATTGATGATGGCTAGCATGTTTGCCTCTCTTCTTTCCTTCCAGAGTTTTGATATCTCGTTTGCAAAGTGTGTCAAATCCATTTTAGGAAGAGGCTCACCAACACTGTTTCTCACAACCATTGTGTCTGTCATTATGATCGGTGTTTTCATAGTAAACATTGGACATAAAGTATTTTTTCTTAAATACTTGCTGAATTTTTCTCAAATTTTGAGACAATTTAAGGAAACAAGAAGATGTAGCCTAGATTTGATTAGGATTAGCATCACCAGCTGTAATGACGGCAGTATATTCATGTCACCTGTTAATGGCATGCCTTTGGTTTGTTGATCACTGTTGAAAGTGTTTTTCTCTATGTACAGAGAACATCTGCTTACTCTGGTATGTTAAATTAGCAGATGGACTTCATGCCATTATCTGTCTTTGGCTGCATCTAGCATGGTAAAGCACTTCTGCAGTACAGATAATAAAGAAACATATAAATGAAAAAATTATTATAATCGATGGTCACAAGAGTCCCCAGAATGAAATAAAACCCTGTGCTTTGCATTGATCATGTCACAGTTATAATGGTTTGCTGGCTACAGTTAGAAAAAATTGAGGACATTTTTGATTAACCCAAATGAAAGAATGAAGAAAGCAGTTAGGGATACAGGTGTGGGAAGCCTTCTCCAACCATGGTTACGTAGTCAATAAATCTTTTTTAACCACTGATGTGCCAACCCAGAGTGCAAGAGGGAAAGAAAGGGTGTCTCATAAAACTCACATTCCAGTGGGGGAGACAAAATAAACAGAAATAATACAATATGTAAGATAAGCTTAGACAAATGCTATAGAGAAAATGAAACCCTATAACACTGACAAAAAAAATGACAGGGCAGGCAAATATGCTAAGTGTCAGGTACGAGTCCCAGAAGACCTCACTCTGGTCTTTTTTTAAGCATTTCATTCCATAATCTTGATTATCTTCCTGAGTTATGATGACCTCTTCCTATATTCGTCTTCCAAAGCTCCCGACTAGAGTGTGACATATCTTGTATCTTGGTCTCAAGTATAAAACATAATGTCTGTTGCATATTAGGCCCTCAATCATTTTTGGTGGATTAATCCTTTAAGGAATTGTTTCCTTTAATGCCCCTGTATGTGGTGTGGTGTGGTGTGGTGTGGTGTGTGTGTGTGTGTGTGTGTGTGTGTGTGTGTGTGTGTGTGTGTGTTTGTGTTTGTGTGTGTCTGTGTTTGCAATTAGTGGGGAGACAATTAGAAGCAGGCCGTGTTTGGAAGTAGCAAATCCAGTAGCTGGAAGGCCCAGAGATGAAGGGCAGCTGTGGTAAGGCCCTGGAAAACCTTCAGTGTCTGCCAAGATGTTTGGATGGTTTATCTTAGTGTGGGAGCATAGAACAAAGATGCTACCCAACCTGTTAAATTCTACAATACATAAAAATCACTTTCCAGGGTAGAACTCAATGGATAGAAGGACCTCGGAGAGAGACAACAGAAAGGAGATCAAATTAAAAAACAAAAACAAAAAAATCTATTGCTTTGATTGAGGAGAGGGGAGTCTGATTGGGCCAAGGAAGATACAATACAGATTCAAAATTAAAGAAACAGAATAAATAGAACTAGGAGAACAATTATATCTGAACCAATTGCATGGGAAGGATGGCTCCAAATGTACTAGCTTGGAGAGCTTCCTTTTTCATAGTTAGGCTCTGTGAGAGCTTAGGATGTCTTAAGCAGAGAGCTTGTGCAAAGAGCAATTCTCCCAACAGATATGGAATCATTTTTCTCTTAACCTATGAGAGTCTGAACCAAGAGGCATCCAAAACCCATTTGGGTTAGCAGCCATCATGGACTTTGACTCCCAGTTAGCCGATTGATAGGAAGACTTTCTATTTAGGCTGCCAGCCATGGAACAAAGCAGGCTAGCTCTCCTCTTCACAAGGAGAGCTTGTCCGCACAGCCGTGGCTTGCAACTGAATATTTTGCATAAAAATTCATGAGGTGCGGTATCCATTTCAGCTATGTTATATAGTGGTAAAGGGAGCGAGGGGGAGGAAAAGAGAAAGTTCAGCCTTGCACTCAGATAGGGTTCATTTTGAGTGATGATTGCAAGCCATCCTTGGAAATTACAGATGCTCCTTGGTTCACTATTATTTTGCAGCATCTCCAGTAATCTTCCGTGATCATTTATAACAGCATGTCTGATGACTTTCAAAACGTAACGGGAAAGGGTACTTCTGTGAAGCATGTCTACTCAAAGGAAAAATCAATCTTGGCTGCTGAGGGAGCGAAGTCTGTACCATCACGATTAGACAGTTAGAGATTTCAACATATAAAAATAGGAATGGCAGGGGTCCAGACTGCCAACCTATACGTGTATCTGATGTGTGTTCCAGTTGCTTTAATGATTTAGGATTTCTCCTTCCATCCAAAGAAAATGCAGCATGTGTCAAGAATGCAAATTGGCACACTCCAATAGAAATAACCACGGACTTGCTAATAACTACTAATGTTTACGTATTGCTCTTCCAGTTTGCGAAGTACGTGTCACACACCTGAGCTGCTAATCATCACAAACACCTCACACATTCCAACCTTCCTTTCTTCTCGTTTCTATTACCTGGAATGTTCTCTCTCAACGTCTGTGTTCCCAGCCTTCAAGGACAAACTCAAAACCTCCCTCTGAGTAAAACGCTGGTTATTTAAATGCTTGCAAGTAAGTGAGATAGTAGCATAGAAAAAGGACCTGGAAAGGCAGTATGCTGTTATCGGTACTGGTTTCAGGGTTGATATGACCAAGGCCCATCTATTAAACTAAAAAGAGGAGTGGAATATTACCCACTTTACATAGGTTTTATTTAGCTCTAATGCGATACCCTAACCTCTTATATAGTTCTGATGGATTATATAATCTTCTTGCAAGTGTTTTACTATATTTACCCAAGAGGACTGTCATAAAAACTACATAATTTATATAAAACACTTAACCTAGTATCTGGTATACCATAAACACTCAGTTAATAAAATTATTACAGTTATTGAAATTGTTGATTCTATGAATATGAATCAAACTCTTACAAGAAGCTATATGGGTATAACACCCATGTGTTCTGAGTCATTTATTATAGTTATAAAGACATTGCTGTCACAGCGATAGCAACTGAGAACACAGGCTCAGTGACCAGTCTATCTAGAGTTTAAGTCTTATTCTATTCCTTAGCTATGTGAACAAGTTACATAGCTGGTCTGTGCCCAGTGTTTTAAACCCTACAGAAAAGAGCAGAACAATAGATCCTTAACTGTAGGGTTACATAAGGAATGAGCACATGATCAATAGAAAGAGGCCAAACTAGTATTTGACATACAGAAATAGCCTAGTGTATGTTACATATTATTATAGCCTACTAGGTTTACTTCATACCAAAATAGCCCAATGCATGTTACATATTATTATTGGCTACTAGATTTACTTCATAAATGTTTTTCTCACAAATAAAAAAAGGCTGTACTAAAGAATGAACTTAATTTGCATTTTTTGAATCCACCTACTGCTTCTCATTTGCCTCTTTGCTTCCATTCTTGATTCCTCCCAATGCACTCCACACTCTGCCCTCATCCCTTGTCCCAAGACATCAGGCCGACCACATCAGAACTTGCAAAGTACCCCTTAACATATTTTATAAGGTTTCTACTCCTTGGCTTCACCTGCCTCTGCTCTGCCTCTTCCAAAACATGTCTCATCCATTTCCTAGTGTATCGTGATGGTGTTGTCATGGAGATGGCTCAGGTGAGATTAGCTCACCCTCTCCAGTTACATCCCGGAACTACGCATTCCTGTTTTTAATAAGGACAATGGATAGTTTATCAGTCTTACGCCAAGCTACTATGTGACTTCAGTTTCAGTGAGAGTCCTCCAGTCTTCTCTTTTCAACAAGAATGCTGTCTCCAGAGTTCTTCTGCACAGAAACTCTGACGTCACCATACTTAATTGCCTCAATAGTCAAAACAATCTTTAGACCTCCCTATCATTGGTCCAAGAGATTTCCGTCCTCTGGAATTCCACCCCTACCCACGACTACCACCCCCAAAGCCACCAAAGGCAATGTGTCATTTCTACAGGAAACTCAGTTTTCTTCTTCTCCGAGAAGGCTCTCCAGGTAGGTTCATTCAAGTTACAAAGCAGGGCTTTGGTAAACAGTCAAAAGCACGAGTCTCTATTAATACTTAGAGGGTAAGATTAGTCATAAGGAATCAGCGACTATCAGAATCAGGAGAACCAAAGGGTGCCTATGGTGTCAACAACTGTGGATCGCTTATCAATACTAATTCTTTGTGGTTTAGATTTCTTCAAAAAAAAAAAGCCTTACAGATGTTTCAGTAAAAATCAGTGACATTAACATATATATGTAGATATACATTCTTTACAGTATTAATCTGTATGAAAAGAACTACCAATACAGAGATTTTTAAGAAATAACATTTTTCTGAAAAACATCAAAAATGTCTTTTGTTGTCTAAAAGAAGGAAGAAGAGAAGAGGGGAAGAAGGAAGTGACTTGATGATCCGAGTTGTCTCAGAACTGGATCTAATCAATACATGAATTATTTTTTAGTCTTACAACATGCGTGTTCAATATCTTCATCTCCATTTTATGGGTGAAAAATGCAAACTTTGGGGAACGAGCGATTTGTAACGTGGGACATGAAGGACTTGAAGCACCGATATTCTCAGTAACTGCTATTATGCTATCCATTTAGAAATAGTTCTGCAGGGTTGAAATGTAGTCCTGGTCCTAAGGAACTCCCACTCTAGATATATTTGACACATACTTCAAGATGTGAGGGAGATAAGCACGCACAGAGAAAACGAAAGGCAAGCCTGTGAGGTGAACACCCAAGGGCCAGGGTTGGAGTGACGGCTCAGGTTAAGAGTACTTGCTGCTCTTGCAGAGGATGCAGAGTAAGTTCCCAGCACCCATATTAAGTACCTCACAATCACCTGTTAATCCAGTCCCAGGGGATCTAATGCCTTCTTCTGGCCCCCCTCTGCATGTGCATAGTGTACACACAGACAAACAGCCACACCCACATATACATTAGTGAAAATAAACACTTATAAGAAAAAGTTTCTGAGCACAGGAACAAACGCATAGCTAGGTTTTGGGCTCTAAATCTTGCAATGGTGTAAAGATAGAAAATAAAGATACAAGATTAAAGATAATATTGGTTGTTTAACAGCAAAAAAAATACATCATAAATAGTAGTAAAAGTAGGAGGTCGCTATTCAGAAATATAACAGAATAAATGGAAAGGAAACGTAAATGTCTAGATAATAGGGAAGAAAAAGCAAAGACAAAAACAAAGAGAAACTCTAAGTGTGGGATAAATATTGAGAACTCCATAGCTTCCCATGGGTGATGGGGAGACACATTGGTCTGTCTACACATAATGATGTAGTGATCCAGGAGGGGGGAAGATGGGTAGATAATGGGTACCCATTCTTGGAACAAGAATGGTTGAGCTCTAGCATGGTTAAGGTAGGGAGGAGATTAATTTTAAGGACAGAGCCCTGAAATGCTCCACTCGGACTTGTTAGACACTATTGGGTAGCCTTGACATCTGCACCAAGCTTGAATCCATTCTGTCTGAAGCTCTCCAAAGTGAAGAGCCTGGAAAGGAGCAGACAGAGTAGTCGGAGGAGACCAGGAGGCTATTACCTAGGCATTCAGGTGGAAGTCCCGGGAAAGAATTGGTGATCAACCACACTGACTGGCAATTTATCCTTCTTGCCAGGAAGTCATTTAAAAAGAAGACAAAAAAAGTGTGTTCGAGATAGTATATGCCAAAAATCACCACTGGAGACCATATTTGGGATATGAGACCTGTCCATCACGTGGCTTAAAGTGATTAAAAATAAAACAGTAAGCCTCTGAAATATTTCTAGGATGGATGATTAGAGGAGCATCAAGCATTTGGGTGAGAAATAATGAGACAAATGTGCAATAGGACCTTAGTTGGAAGGAAAAAAAAGAATCTTATGAACCCTGAAATGTGGCTTGTTTCAAGCAGCTTTATAAAGAGAAATGTGTGTGTTCCAAGAGGAATTTAGTCCGTATGCTACAGATTCCTTTATATCCCCAAAACATCTGCACACAGGAACTCTTTGATGTCCAGAGATCTTTCCCAGTCCTTTTATGAGACCCGTTAAGCCAGATCACTTCCAAATTGGAAATTGTGTTTTACTCAGAGTAAACAAGCTCACACACCAGCCATCCCGAACGTAGGTCAGAGAAGGGAAGCCATGGCTCTCAGTAAACATGTAGGACATAAAAGCGATTTCCTTCCTTGACTTATGTGATCCACATGTGAGGGTATCAGAATCAGTTAAGCACAGATCAAGCACCTAGTCTTTATGCCTAGCTGCTATAGGTATGGATTAAAATAGAGAGTGTTAAAAAAAAACACACACACACACACTTGGTAGAGGAACTCATGAAGTAATCACAGAGCAAATGATTTTTAAAAAAAAATGTTTATCTTTATTCTTGGGAATGATTTTTAACAAATGTAATTTAAGGAAAATAGATAACACCCAGCCTAGAAACAAAGTTGTTCCTGAAAAGTCTGGAGAAAAGATAGGGACCGTCCACCATGACTGTAGAAGAAAGAGGAAGCATGAAATACGAATTTTATGAAATATATTTTACAAAGCAACTTTTCCTGAAAGTATATTCAGCCACTAGCATTTTCATGGATTTTTGCAACAGCCAACAGGAACAGAAATCATTGGGGGAATAGAAATAGCAAGAAGAAATCTTTACTGTATAGATTGAACTTAAGCAATTTCATTCAGAAGACTTAAAAACCGAAATCTTTATTGAGAATCTGCCTAGCAACTTGTTTCCCCACCGCAACTGAACCGGAACTGAAGCAGTAGTAAAATTGACTCCATCTTCAAGGCTGTCAGTGGCAGAATGCTATGTGGATGAGCTATTTCGCACTGAAATTCTGTCATTTCTTTTAATTAACGCTTTGGTTTTCTCTTTCATGGAACATTTCTGGAATTTTACATTTATAAGGAAGAGATGGTTAATATTGTTCTTAGACATTTTAAATGTTCTATTATTATTTATTTTATGTATTATTTTATGTATCTGAGCGTTTTGCCTATATGTGTGTTCGTCACATGCCTGCATTGCCCAAGAAAGCCAGAAGAGGTCAGATAGCCTTGGACTAGAGTTGCAGTTGGTTATGAGCTGATGTGTGTGATGAGACTTGAACCTGATCCTCTATGAGAGCAGCCAGTGCTCTTTACTGCCGAGTAAGCTCGCCAGCCCCAGTGTTGATATTCTGTGTTCAGCTGCCATGCATCTACAGTGGGCTCTGACAAATGGAGGACCCATTTCTTATTAAAGCTAATACCTCTAGATGAGAGCTGGGACAAGTCCAAATTGCATAGGATGAAATATGAAAATGTGAGGCCTAGAACAAATCTAAAAAAAAGAAAGAAAGAGTCAGCAAGACAGGGGAAAGGACAGGATAGAAGAAACCTCTTTGATGACACAGAAAGCCTGAATAGACTTCAGAACTTGACCTGAGTCGCCTGCTCTGGGTTAGCCAGTGTGACCCTGGGATTCTAAATGAGAGAGGAAAGAACCAAGAGTTGAGACATGCAGATGCTATGTACTGGGGCCACCTGAGTCACCAAGGTAATGAGATGTTAACTGGCAAGGGGCAACCTGGCTGTGGAATTAGGTTCATGATACAGGGCTGGCGGTATAGCTAAGTGGTAGAGCACTGCTGTAGCATCCTCATACACCTAGATTTTAAAGATGCAACAAAACAAGATAACTAGTCAGAAAGGAAATATGCTGCCCAGCTTTTCAAACAGTACTTGATGCCCAGCATTGGTATGCCAAGAAGCTCATGAGAAACACGGAACCCTGAGCTTCACGTAAGATTTCTGCAGTGAGTTTTCATTTTAATGAGATTCCCCACTGGTTGGTAGACCTATCAAAAATCTGAGAAATATTCATCTCCACAACTAGGAAAAGCAGCGCACAACCAAGTCCTCTGTCCAAGAGGCATTTCATCATCATAGTGAGGAGAGACTGGCCATTGTCCCCAGACCACATGTGACGGCAGCTGTACATAACTTACCACCATCTGGAAATGGAAATTCTGTCTTATGCAAGTCTCTCCCATCTTCATAAATTTTCAAATAAAGAAAACTTACTTGGATTTTCCTATAATACAGTTGATACAGATAGAGGCATAGACAGATACGCAGGCACTGTTATAGATGCAGTTGTCATGGAGATGTGGACTGCTTGTGGCACCGGCGGCACAGTTGTACAGTCTGTCCTGGCATGGATGCCCTTCTTTCCGACTCTGGATGCTAAGATGTTCTACTTTCTTCTCTATTGTGCCATAAAATCCCCAAATGAAAAGCACCTGAGAGGACAAAGGGGTACTTAGCTTACAATCCCCAGTTACAATCCATCTGCAGAGCAGTCCAGGCGGGACCGTAAGCAGCTAGTCACATACACAATCAAGAGCACAGAGAAAATAAAGGGATGCCTAGTACTCAGTTAGCTTTCTTCAGGGCTCCAGATTGGGAATGATGTTGTCTTAGTTAGGGTTTCTATTGCTGTGAACAGACACGATGACCATGGCAACTCTCAGCAAAGGAAACATTTAAGTGGGACTGGCTTACAGTTTCATGGGTTTAGTCTATTGACATCATGGTGGGAAATATGGCAGAACACAGGCAGACATGGTGCTGGAGTTCTACATCTGGATCGGCAAGCAGCAGGAAGAGAGAGTGACACTGGGCCTGGCTTGAGCATCTGAAATCACAAATTCCACCTCCAGTATGACATACTTCCTCCACCAAGGCCACACTCACTCCAACAAGGCCACATCTCCTAATAGGGCCACTTTCTATTGGCCTTGGGCGGGGGGCATTTTCATTCTAACCACTACAGACATCACTACCTTCAGGCTGTGTCTTCCTACACTGGTTTAGGCAATTGAAACTTTCTTCCCAGCTTTTGTATTCAGAGCCAGACCTTCCCATCCCCCACACCTAGTCTTTAATACTGAGCCTTCTGTGTAGTCTCACAGTATCTGAAAAGGACACATTTCTCCCTGGTTTGTGGTACTAAGGTAGAGCCTTTTTGCTAATGAATAGGGCACACCAAAGCAACAGTCCTGAAGTCAGTCAATTTCCATAACAGAGTCCTAAGAGATGAGACCAGAAACCACAATGAAATGACATTTGTTTCATATCAACAGAACCAGAAGTGTCTGTTCCTCCTGAGGATGGCTATAGTGTGCACCATCCACAGAGAAACAGCCTGACCCCATGCCTCTAGAACACTCTTCACTTAACTTGGGTTACCAGATCTCTGTTCTTCTCACTGGAGTATGTGTTCAGCTCTCCCTCTGTCTACAGCCATGGATCATTGTTTATAGAATAAATCTTTCAGCACCCTTTGCCCCAGGCCTTTTTCCTAGATCATGAAAGTACAAGAAGGCAGAAGAATCTGTTCTGAGGACCCTGGAAGGTCAGAATGGGGAAACCTTGCCAGAGGCTGCATCAGCTGCCAGAGATGGGCAGTGTCCTAGAGTCTTTCCTCACAGGCCAGCTCCATCAGTCACAGCCCAATTTTCCTTTTTTAAAAAATATAAGAGTGCCTTTTACCTTGGTTGAAAGCAATATCAGGTACATTAGTCAGGGCTAAACCTAGTAAGCCCTAAACATGGAAATAATTTTTATCCAAACCTCGTAGTTTTATATCCTTTGTGTTAGAAGCACTGATCCCTCAAGGGACCTACAACACTCTCTAAGAGTCATGCAAGCTATAACTCAGAGAATTCTGAAAGCTGATATGAAATCCCCTTCTTGTGCATTCATTAGTTTCTGCAAAAATTTTATTAAGAAAAAAAAGCAAAGATGAATGTGTATTGGTTTTCTGGAGCTGTATAACAAAATGCCACAAACTGTGTAAATTAAGACTATATAAATCGAAGGGTGCAGAACTCAAGAGACTAGATGGGCCAAGTACACTTTGAACCCTTTTCTTGCCTCCTCCCTGCTCAGAGTGGATGTCTGACAACCTCTGGAATACCTCAGCTTATAGCTACACAACACCAATCTCTGCCTCTTCCAGCCATGGTTTTCCCTTTCTTCTCTGCTTTCCCAAGGCTGTCTTGTATGAGATGCAGTCATATAGGATAGGAGGCTATCCTACTCCATTACAGCCTCGTACCAACAAGATGGCATCTGGCCACGACCTCATTTCCAAATAATGCTGAATCCTCGGGCACTGTGAGCTACCGCTTCAAATTATTGTTCCGTGGGGGCAGAAGATACAATTCAACTTAGGAAACAGATGTAAAGCTATAATCGAACTGAGTAGCTGTACTAGCTACAAACTTCCTAGCATCCTTGAAAGAGCATTTCCTCACACCGGTTAAGGTCCTTATGTGAGTCACAGTTCACACCAACCCAGTCGCTACTCTGCCGCTCAATGGTGGAAGGCAGGGTGAGGCAAGCAGCAGGAAGAGCTTGGATCTGGGTGTCAGAAGAATCCAGATTGTGATGACATATGCAACATTTTCTGTATCTGGCGTCTGTAGCAATTCAGTTCATCGCTGCAGACCTCTGGCTCCCCGTCGTTCAAATACAGAGAGCTAATAGCAGCAGCTCATGTTCTTTTGAGTACTCCAACTGACACATTTTTGCCTAAGAGTTTATCTGCAAGAGCTCACAAGTACGAGAAAATTAACATGTGCGAGGCTATTTCTTTCAACCAACCAGCAATGGGAAATAATATGGAACATAGTCCCCTCTGCTACATCTTTGTCAGGGCGACTCTGAGGTACTTAAGCCATACAAGCTCCCAAACCTGCCCAACAAAATTAATCCCCAGTTACCCCAGGGTTCGCTTCCTTGATAACATAGGCTTGTTGTTTGCTTTCCTGACCCACTCACCCCTCTTCCATCAATGTCTTAGCGTATCACCTCCCCAAGACATTATATAGCGTGAGAATCCTTCATGAACTATCTCAGAAAAGAAAAAAAAACTAGAATAATAGATTTCACAGTCTAGAACTGTGTTAAAGATGAGAAATTAATGCAGATTAGGAACAAGGCATACAGTATATATATTCAGTGAATTGTCTTTTACTAAAATGAACAAAAAAGTTTCTACTTAAAAGGAATCACAGTACTCATAAAGGGCTGTGGTATAAGAAATTATAGCCTGTAGTAGAAGCATATGGCTTCTTGGTTCATACAGGGAGTAGATTAAACCCTTTTCCAATGAGGATGAAATTGAACTTTCTTTCCCCAGAGGAAAAAAAGGAAGAAGAGTAGTGAGAAGGGAAGAAGAGAACAAGAGAGAATGGGCAGGGAGGAGGACAGGGAAGGAGCTAAGCTTCTTTCTTTCCTTTTCCATATTCACATTCACTGTATCATGAAACTAATAGTGTAACATAGATCACACACGAACTGTGTGACATAGATCACACTCAAATAGTGCAACATAGACCAGGCTTCTGAAGTTAATACTAGCTCCAGGAGGAGCTGAAGTGGTGGGCCCATCAATTCTTGGGAAGACACACATCCCTATGTCTTGATTTCTTCCTCTGACTCATTCAGAGGCACACATGCTTTTGTGATGGAGCCAGCAGTTGAACAGAGGCATCTAAAGCCTACATATTTAACCACTACAATATACTGCTTGCCTGTCTGAAACACATTTAATCACCCAGGTGGGACCTGCATTTAAATCATTCAAACATGAAATTTTTAAGGAATAAGATGCCTTTGCATTGAAGTTAATGTACTTTCTGAGGTTTCTATAGCAACAAAAATCTAAAATCACTTCTGGTGGTATTCCTTACAAAAGAAAAGACATGTTCCCGCTGACCCTTTATCAAAGAATCCTTTTCATGGGGACAGGTCTAGTCACATAGACAGGACTGATGCCACACATTCTTGAAGATGTGATTGCTCCACTCAACCACGGGAGGTCTACATTAATACAATCAGCAATGTTCTGAATGCTTATTATAGGCTGGACCAAAGGCATTCAAATATTATTGTCAGTTTCCACAAGGAAACCAATGTCCAGCAGAAGCACCAATGTATTTATTACAAATGCCAAGATACAACATGATGTGACAGGCTCTAAATGAGAGCCCCACACGAAGCACCACTGGAGCGAGGGAAGGAGAAAACACAGTGGGCCGGAGCATCAAAGGAAGCCTCCTGAAGAGGTAACAGGCGTGCAGGCGTTCTCTAGACGTAAGGCGAGTCAGTCGTTAACAAGCGCCACGTTGGGTTTTCCTCCTTCTCTATCTCACTTTCTGCAAGCCCTCATTAGAGCTGAAATTTCATCCTAAATAAATTGCTCCGCTCCCAATGAAATCCAAACAGGCACAACATAAGTCGGGGTGAATTGTTAGTTTCCGGGCAGTATCATTAATTCTTAACTCAGGTCAATGGCTCTTTAGCGTCTGTTAAAACAAGGATACTTAAATTAGAGAATTTAGGGAAGAAATCACCAGTAGAGTGTGAACTAATCATGGCTCCTGATCCTTCTGGTGGTCTTCTTCTCTTTGTCAATAGCCCAAGTTTGATTCTGAATTGAATTCATTGTGACCAAACAGAAGCAAACTCCAAGGGTCTTGCTCTCCTGGCTTTCTTACCCCAATTGAGGCTCTTTTTGTGTCATACACTGAGCTTCACAGCCCCGTGGTCCCTGTGCTTCCATCTCAGGATGTGATGAGGGAAAGCCAGAAATGCATCTGTAATGACTATTAACATGACTCACCCTCCTACGTACCTTTTCAGCGGGGCTCTGAGTCGAAATTTCCTTAAAAAAAAAAAACCGTTAAAAATGTTTTGCTTCCTGGAAGTAAGTGAGATTCTCTTTCATTTAAGCTATAAGCCTCATTATGGGGTGAACTCTTCTCTTTTCACTCCTGCCACCACAAGTTCAACATCAGAGATGAGGTCACTAATAGTCTAAAGTCCTCTGACGGTCACAGTAACTCAGTTTGTGTTCTTTCTGTCACCAGACTCCATGTTCCATTCCTTTTTTTTTTATTTTTCTGTCCTCGTTCTTTATTCCTCTTTTATAATGCTTTATGACAAGTGACCTTATAATTAGGTGCTTCAAAACCTTTTGTGGAGATCTTTTTTGCCAAGCATCCTTAGAGTGTGTTTAAATGCCAAGCCTATGTTCAGCAAGACAGGACAGCCAATCAGATGGGCACGGTCTCCAGCGGCACAGAGCTCAGCTTCAGAAGGTGTGAGGAGGAGCGGAAATCAATCCTTCTATTAGGTGATAAATTTTACGTAGAACAAATCTGCCTACCGGAGGGACACATTTTCTTCTAATGTAGAACAATGAAAAAGCTTCTTGTTCATTTTCATTTTGTTATTTAGATGCTTGGACCATGTTCAATATTCAATTCCAGTAATTCAACCCAGGGTCCTCGTACAATTATGTCTTCATTTTTTCCAAACAATTTTGTATTTTTCCCCTTTTCTCAAGTTGGTTCCTATTTTACATGATTTGACACTGTAGCCCGTCATAAATTACTTTCTCATCTTAATAAATGGGTGCTTTTCCCATAGTTTTAAAGCTCCATTCCCTATAGTGTATGGTATTTATGTTAGAAAATACAACAATTAATTTTGGTAATGAGGTCTGGTAATCAGCAAGTCAGGTTTCCAAGGCCTTAACACTGACTTGGGGGTGAGACAAGAGAGAAACCAGCACTGGAAAGCAGCACCTCTTCCATCTGCATCCTTTTTAGAACAAGTGCTTAACTTAGGTCTGGAACCCATATCTGGAATAGACATAGGTTATAGAAGAAAAGTTACTGTCAAGCTGAAGATGCTCAAAATCTTCCTTGGGAGAAACGGATAAAACCACCAAGGGAATGTAACTCGAAGTAGTGAATTTGAGAGGAGAAATCCAAGGAGAGGAAAAAGAGGTGTCACAGGTGGCCTCAGCGGAGCAAAGGTGGAATGAGAAATAGAAGCTTCATGTATGGATAAGGAAGGACATTCTAACGTGAAGTGCCACAGAACCACTCAAGCCCATGAATTGCTGCTCCTCAGAATTCGCACTGGCTCCTCTCCTGGGTTTTTATTCCCTGCAACACATCCCAGCTCACCAAATCTGTTGATTTCCTCTACCGCTGTTTTCGAAAAGAATGGGTCTCCCATCACTGGAAGTACACAGACAAACAGCAGGCAGGCGCTGGGTGGCCATGCAGCCGATAGACTCTGAGGCTTTCCTGGGTGTCTCTCAAACTCCAGCATGTGAAAATCTGAGTGTCGAAAGGAGACTCAAGCCTCCCCCACCCCCGCCCCAGGATCCGCTGTCTCTGGTGAGGGTGGAACACCTTGCCTCTCTTCTCACTTTGTGGAGGCTTTCCTAAGTTTTGTTACACGTATTCCTCTCACCACCCTCCCACCCCCAATCCAACACATTTCTTGCGTGAGGTGGAACAGATGCTGGGGTAATGCTGGCTAAAAATAAAAGCAAGAGGGGAAAGGGAAAAAAACCATTTTACGATAAATATCTCAGCAAAAATTTTATATCCTGAATGGATCTAGCAGCAAAAGAGCAGCTGCTGTCTCTTTGGCGGTTCTTCCTTGTCTCACTTTCATAATCTGATTAATATGCCAATCAGAATTTTGTAATCAGAAGCAGGGGACATTAACCTCATAAAGTATGTAAAGTATATATTCTCCAAATATGAAAGGAAGCATTTGGTGAATTGGTCTTTTTGCTCTTTTCCTTTTTAAATTACATTGAGAATGCACCCTCTTCAAGGAGACCAGGATCCTGCCCATCTGCCAGACCCTCAAGCACTGAGGTACCACACTGGTACCCTCACCCACTCTGTGGAGCCAGGCAGTGGCATCATGAGGACCTCCACTGTTCTTGGAACAGGGGTACCCTCTGGGAGTGTCAAAGGACCCACGCACCGCCTTGCTTTCTCCAGCAGTCAAAAAAGAGAACATGAAGAACGTTGGCCACATAACTACAGATCATGAATGACGTAGGCAGTCCTTACGGGGTTTGTGGCTATTCACTTAACAAATAAGAACAAAGTGCTGTTTGAGTACAAGACCATGCCTGAAAAAAAAAAATAATAAAGAAATTATCAAAGCAGCTTCTTTCCAGAAGCTTCTAATCAGAAAGAAAAGCACAGGACGAAGGCAGACATGTGAGTCGAAATTGATAAAGGCAGAACGGAAAGTGATAAAGACTATGGAGCACTCGAGACAAAAAAGAGTAGGATGCTGGAGCTTGGAAATGTCCTCTCTAGATTGTAAGTAAGGGGAGAGCCACATGTAACAGGGAGAGGGTATATTTGGGAAGCAAATGTTTTCAGGGCAGGTCTTGAAAAATGAGTATGATTCTGGGAGGTGACGATGGGAGGAAGACGGTGGGGAATGAGAGAACAAAGGGGAGGACAAAAGAAGGCAAATTCAATAGCAAGAGTAATGGTGTGGAAACTCACAGCATGGGCTGCCACGGTGCATCAGCTAAGCCACTGTGACTGAAGTCTAGGGCAGAAGAGGAAGAGAGAAGGGGAGGAGGCCGGAGCCAAAGAATGGCATAGACGCTAAGCGTTCACCTTGCATGATTCCATAATTGAATGTTAAACTCTAGTCAGTATTCTACCCCACTACTCTACCCTAAAGTCATTCATTGCTGAGCATCTCCTCAATCCTTTCCAGAGTACATAAAATCCCTCAGTTCTACAGTGCACTACCGTGTGTAGATGTTGAT
The DNA here is from genome assembly GCF_037038515.1 of Microtus pennsylvanicus. Classification (NCBI taxonomy): domain Eukaryota; kingdom Metazoa; phylum Chordata; class Mammalia; order Rodentia; family Cricetidae; genus Microtus; species Microtus pennsylvanicus. The sequence goes on from NC_134581.1 coordinate 133,242,363, forward strand.
ACCTTCAGAACCATTCCAATACCTGCTACACAGGGACTGTACAGTCTCCTTCAACATAGTTCAGCAAACAAAGTTACGTAATGGATGGATGTGTGCATCTAGCACATTTAGGCAAATGTTGGCAATTGCTGGATCTGGTTGATGGGCATGTGTGAGTTTGTTATGCTAGTTCTCACCCTCATTGTAATTATGCCAGATGTTTCAAGGCCGTGAGATGATTCAGTAGGTAAATGTGCTTGTTGTGCAAACCGGGAAACCTGAGTTTGCTCCTCAGTACCCATGTAGAGATGGAAGGAGAGAACAGACTCTGTGAAGTCATCCTCTGACCTGCACACATACAGGGTTACATGCGCACATGCGCACATGCACACACACACAATGCACACGTACACGTTGAGATACTATGTGTTTTTTTAGCTTTTAGAGAGTAAAAAATGAGAATATAAGCAAATCTTGAGCTATAAGCCCAAGAACCACCTGATGACCTCATTGAAAGCAGTATTCTCATAAGCCTGAACTGTGAGTGCAAACCAGCCTTCCCCCATGCTGTGTGCAGACGGGGGCTTGCTGCATCCTTAGTCACATCCTTGTGATGCCCAAAATGCAACTCAAAGCTAACAGGCAACAATATAATTGTGTGGGAGACAGGAGAAAGAAAGCAGAACAGTTTGCCATTTGTTCATTTCACAAGTTTTAGGTACTTTCAATGGCAAAAATATCCATGGGGTTAAGAATGAGCTCGTCTGGTAAACTGAAATTAGCATAAACTGGCTCTCCTTAGCTTCTGGGGAAAAGGGATAAATATAGATGTTGATATTTTCTGTGGGAAGATGGAGCCTAAAGCTTTTATTTTAAAATCTCAAAAAGAGAAAAAGAGGCCTTTGTATGGGGCGTCCCAACCAGGAAGGATGGCCTTGGCTCTACATCCTCTGCGAGCTGTGTTGTTTCTGTCTGCTGACGTGGAAATATGGAAACCAAACCCACGCATATGCCTTTCGTGGTCTTTAATGGAACTCTGAGAGAGATGCAGAAAGCAGAAACATTGATAATGAATCCTGGGAGGCAGAGAGCTCAGCTTTGATCCCTGCTCTACTCCTCAGTAGCCAAGGGACTAGATGAACACAACCTAGCTTGTCTGTCTCGGTTTCCCTGTCTGTGAAATGGAAATAATAAAATTCATGTCGAGAAGCACTTGGTGGAACTTTGAACAAAGGAAACACTACCTGTGCATCAGCTTTTGTTATTTCATCTTATAAGAATTAAAAGAGGGGCTCATTTGATCTGCAGATGGCTTTCCATATCCAAAGGATTCATGGAATGTGAGCTCAATGAAGCTCAGACGGACTATATATGTGGGTGGGGACGAATGTTATCTATGTTAGATATGGACATGCACAGGTCTTTTTTTCTTGTTATTATTTCTTTACACTACCACCATTTTTATAGCATGTACATCCAATTACATATTATACATAAACTAAAGATGAATTATAATGCATAGAGAGCTATGTATGTGTAGATTGTGGGTAAAATTATTTATGCCATTTCACAAAAATACCTGAGAGCACCTTGCAAATGTGAGTCCCTGCTAAGGATAGGGTCTTGAAACCAGTCCTCAGTGGCTATGGAGAAAAGGCTGTACTATTAACTTGCCTGCAGACCTTATTTGGATTCCACATTGCCCCACTTTGGTTCATTTTTATAACTCAGGATCCAATTCGAGAAGCCACATTGCATTAAGTTTTCATGGGTCCTCAGGCTCCTCCAATCTGGGCCATTTCTTTACTCTTTGTCTTCCATAACCTTGACATTTTTAAAGAGGACTGGCAGAATATCCCTCAATTTCATTTCGCTCAGTGTGCCCAATGACTCCATCAGGGTTATATATTTTGGGCAAGAATTTTGCAGGAATGCTACAGTGCCCTTTTCTGTGCATCAATCAGGAGGTACACAGATTCAATGTGTCTCATTATTGGTGATGCTAATTTTTATGACTGGGTTACAGTGGCGTTAGCCAATTTTCCCTATTTTGAAAGCGACTGCGATTTTCCCCCTTGGTAATTAAGAAGTATCTTCTTATAGTGAAATTCCTTTTTAGATTATGCAAATATTCTGTTTTTAATCACACTTTGGATAGCTGCTTTTAACATTTATCAACAATGTTTCCACGATTATTATTAAGTGGTGTTTGTCCAATCTATTTCCGGCATACTGATTTATTAGCAGAAATTTTACTCTGAGAAAGGTCTCTGTTTATATATTCAGTCATCATTGCTCATATGACTTGTGAGAATTCAGTGTTATTCTGCCGATTGGGCTTTAGCGTTTGTTTCTCTTATGGTTGTTACTCAAAGCAGCCACCATTTGGCCGCTGGATTTAGTCCAACTTGCTTTCTGTGTCCTCTGTGAGGACTGGATTGTGTTCGGTCATATTTCAGCATTAAGGGAACATTGGGGCGTATACTCCCCATACCCTTTTGCTGTTTTTCTATAAAATAAATGGAATGCTTTTTAAAGGTTAAAAAGTTACAGAGAGGAACATGAAGAGAGTTCCCAGGGTACAGGAAGTGATGCCTCCTGTATCTTGGCACAGGCTGTACAGACTGCTCCACAGTGGAAACCCATCAGGCTGTGAGCCTGGAATTTGCATACTCTCTGTGTATGTTCTGCTGTAGTAAAATGCCTTTCAAGGGAAGCAGAAAAGTCACTGCAGATACTGTTTGGAGAGAATTTAGCTTTGAAATATGGAGAACAGGAAATAACACGTAGGAATTTCTGTAGAAAAAGCTGCCAAATCTAAACCATCCTCATGGGGAAAGATATTCATTCAGAAGGAGCCTAGATCAGGAATCCTACCCCAACATCCTCAGAACCTTTCTTCACTAGGTCCTATGTCATCTCCTGAGACCCTTGCATTTCCCAAAACACAGACATGTTAAATCCACCCAACTGGTCATTTCCTTGGACCCAAACTGAAATACTAGCAACCAAGTCTCAGAATCCTTGCTGCCATTCTCTGATATTCCATCTCCATCTAACTGTTTAGCTGGTCTCCTTTGTGCTCTGTCATCTGCAGGATGCATGCAACAATTTCTCTAGGTTGATGACACCTATCAATAATTAATTGTTAATCCCCATTTCACCCATTGTGTCATAGCTCTTTGGACATGCCTTTATTGACTACAGTACATTGTTACTAAAAATTATGAACACGCCCCCTCCCCAGGGTAAAACATTTGGTCTTTTGGATCTATGGATTCAATACCACACCAATGTTATCATGGTGAGGACTTGATAGATGATCTTTTATCATCTAGTGCTGAAAGTGCTCTGCTTCTTTTTGGTAATATTCAACTCTTCTTTTTGCCATATTCAACTGATTTGAAATAAGTTAATAAGAGTGTCCCATATTTTTTAAAAAAAGAGGTGAGGGCACCAAGGCAGGACACAAGAACGAAAGGATAATTAGGACAATGCCTGAAGATGCTTATAATAAAAGCATCTGAATTGATAAAGTATAGATACCGCCAAAAAATCTTTTTAGGGGCTGAAGAGGTGGCTCTTAACGCAGGGAAGGTGGCAGCAGTTCCGCTCACATTTCAGAATTGGTAACATGACGGGAAGCTGACTTTGAAGTTCGTGCTGATTGTGCAGAAAGAAACACGCAGATACTCGATGAATACTAACACGTGTTCATACATGATCCACAAAGAGTCACCGGGGTTCACATGGTTTAAACTTGTCAAATATCCCATATTAATGAGTTGCTTGAGGCTGTTTACTTCTCTGTGTTCTATATTACTTATCTTAAGCGTTCTTCGATATGGTTGCCCTTCCTTCTGATTAACTTAACTGTACCCTTAAACAATCAAAATGCATATCAGCTCTACTGTTCCTATCATTTTTACCTAACTTCACAAGGCCATTGTATTTGAACCCGAGTAAGTCTTATTGCGGATTTAAATCTGGATTCAGGTATTTGTAAATACAAAGGTGAATTCATAACCCGAAGCCACCAGTCTGGTGAGAAACAAAAATATCCAAGGGTTCAAAGAGTTGGAATTTTTTTCATGAAAAAAAATTAAAGCATTTTCCTGGCTATCAATTATGATGACACAGGTTTCAATTATTCAAAAAGAGATTTTATTTCTGGAATCAAAGATTTGAATCTTCCTTCACAAGGTAAAAGTCTTGAACCATCTGCTGTGTTCAGGGCTCTCCACGAGTTCCTCTGATCTTATGAGAATTTAGCAGGTCCTGAGACAAATTGGTGTGTCTCAGAGTATGAAGGCTCTTGAAATCTATTTCCAGCAAGGCCACCCAAAACCACAGATCAGATCATGTCAGCCCCTGCTCAAGAAAAACTTCTTTTGGCTTTTTTTTTTGATAGATACTATTAGTCAAAAGTTCAGCTATCTTTCCCTTTCTTCCTCATCAACCATTTAATTTTCTTTTTCAAACAGTGGACAAATAGAATGTGTCAAAGAAAAGACTATTTCTCTAAAATTTAATGCTATGATTCAAGATGTCCTGTGTCTGTTCAGATACCTATGTTTCCAGCTTCATTCAGTATATGGAGCTAAGAACTAAACATGTAACAAAAGCTTTGAGTCCAAATATATAAGGGCAGTGGAATTAGTCAGGGTTCTCTAGAGTAACAGAGCTTGTAGCATAAATGTGTGTGTGTGTGTGTGTGTGTGTGTGCGCGCGCGCGCGCGCGCGCGCGCACGTGAAGCCAGGGAAAGGACGAATGACTTGAGTTTTTGAAGATATCTCTGCCATGCTTCTTGTTCTATAAGACAACTTTACACCTTGATTGCTTCATGTTTATCAGCTGGGAATCTTGTTTCTTCAAGCCAAAAATATTCCTAATTGATAAACAGGTGTCTGAAGAAAAGAAAACATTAACCAAGCTCTTTATCTAATTCTGATCCATTTCATCCTCACATCAGTCCCTTTCATGAACTCTTATCACACACTGAACTAAATCTACTCTCTGGTCTGCTGTGAACCATCCCACTTCTTTGATATTGTATATATTCATTCTTCTACTGAAATCGTTCTTCATCCTCAAATAGCTTCCTGGATAAACTTACTCTTTCAAATACAATCCATGAAGCTCTACAAACGTCTTACAGGCAGAGACTATAATTCTTCCATTTGCCAAGAACCTCCAGCTACCCCTAGTACATGGAAGGCATTTGATACATACTTACCAAATTGGAAAGAACCATCAAATGATGAACTGTGGTTTTGTTTCCAGAATTGACAGAATCTCCGAAGATTAACCTGTCCATCCCTTCATTTTACAGATGAAGAAGAATGATACTCTGAGATCACCAAGAATTTAGTGTCTAAACTAATGCAGAACATAAACCTTCTGATTTCAGACTACTAAGATATATATATATTTTTCAATTTCTCAGTTTCTAGGCTGAAGCTATTTTTTTAGTTTGACCATTTTATTCAACTCTGGTGACATGACCTTCCCCCAGATATAGCTTTAACAGCCATAGAAATAATTTTCCATAAATCCTAGTGTGCGTACCAGGAGGAACAGAAACATGTCAGAAAGCAAAAAGAATCTGTCCTTGCTTGAAAATCAATCAGCTGTAGGATTCCACTAATCCATCAAACTTTGTGTTACTGAAGATCTTCTGATTGGCAATTCTCATCCTCTCACAATGGCCCAGATGCTACCTCTGACCTTCAACCGGAATGACTGGGGCCTGATATTTCATGATTCTGACCAACCAGACTCCTGTCCTAGAAGCAGTTGATGACATGGGTTCTTTGGCTATCAGTGACTGTCCTACACAGACTGACAAGAATATACTGAAACACAACAGTGCGTGATCTAGCCACATTGTGCTCAAAGACTTGCTGTTCTGTCCATCCCATTACAGAGCCCCAAGGCACTAAGTTCATCATGAATATGCGTTTACCTCTTTGACTGGTCTGACCCCAAGCTATAGCCAGTTAAGCTCATCCAATGAGGCAAAAGGATGACAATGTGGTCTCCTGCAAAGACTTTGATGATATCTCCAACAAAACATGTATTGGCCTCTGTTATATGGTCTTGACATCAAAGATACAGTGGTAAGGAGACAGACAAATCCATATGTAGGTCTTATATTTAGAAAGAGAGGTAGACATGGAATAAAACATCAAATGATCACCTGATATAGTTTTGAGAAATATGATGTGCCCATCGATAAAAAGATAAGGAAATTAAGTGGTAAAGACCAACATAAGTAAAATTTTAATAGTTTGGCAAATGCAGGCCTTTCTACAAAAATGACTCTTGGCATAAGACCTAAAATAATTGAGAGAGCAGGCTGTGCCAATATCTCAGGATGCCTAGATATGACCAGTTGGCTATCATTTATAGGCACGTTTGCTAATAACAATTTATAACACACTCAAAATTATTACAGTTTAGAAATTAAATTCTATTAGTTCAGAATAAGTAATATGCAGATTGCCCTAAAACTCTGATGGAACTGAATTTAAGGCAGCAGAAGTAGTGACTCAAATGGCCCTGGAATAGTTGGAGGTTAGAATGCTTAAAATAAAGAGGAGGCTGGCAATGGTGAAGGGAAGTATGGCAAGAGAGAGGGAGCAAGAGATGCTAAGAAAGGGTTGGGCACACCATACAGTACTTCTTAGGCAATGGGCTACCAAAAACCTCAAAACATAACCCCAGTGACACACCATCTCCAACAAGGCCATACGGCCTTATCCTTCCCACATAGTTCCATTAACTAGGAGCTAAGCATTCAAACACATCAGCCTATGGTGGTCAACTCGACAATCAACCTCTCTCTCTTCTCCACACTCAGGGAATAAGGATAAAGGTTATAAACTTCAAATAGCATAGTTGGTTCTTATTGCAATGAGCTTCCACTTGAAGCTATCAAGGAATTCACTAGAAGGCACCTCATTAAAACAAAATATGCCCCCATTGCCCAGGAAATTCCAAGGGATTTAACAACTCTGTGTCACACTTTCCTGTAACCCAGGAAATTATGTCCTAAAGTCAGAACCAGAAGACAAAGATCAAATATTTTAAATGGGATCATAGAGGAAATACGAATATTGTGTGCAATATTAAAGAAAGCTATCAAAGTAATCAGCTGAAAAATTATGACTGTTTGGTGGTGGCATGTCATCAGATGTGGAGTACAAACTGAAGACACGTCCAACAAGGAGCTTATGTGTAGGGTGTGAGGGACAAGGATCCAAGAAGAGTCTTCAGAGCTTTGTGACTGAGCAATGCTAAGATGCCAATACCTGCTGAGACAGGTAAGATGGAGAACGGAACAAGTTGGATGCAAGAAAAAAGAAGAACACAAATTTTGCTTTTAGTGGGTTATTCTGGAATAATTCCTTGGACTCCCCATTGGAGATATTCAACAGCCAAAAAATGGACTAGCCTGCATCTCATGGGACAGACTGACTGCATAGAGATGAGTTTAGAATTGAACAGCATGTAAAGGTATGATCACATGTAGTTGGTGTGCTTTTGATATACTCACTCACGGGGATCTTCCTCTTCAATGTTTTGTTATATGACTACTGGTGATGATGCTCATTTCTTGTCCATCTTTTAGCTTCCATCTATAGTGTCATTCATTTGTATGCGGAGCCTTTTGCATCTTTCCCCCAGCCACTGATTGTTGCCTGTCTTTATCTTTCTCAGGGAGTATTTACAAAAGATATGGCATATGTCTGCTTCACATACACTTGATCAGATGACAGCCACAGCTGCAATGGGCAATGCCATTTACAGTAAGACATACCTTGTCATTTCAAAATGACAGCTGCCCACTTCAGTCCCCGCCCACTTTTGAGACATGAAAGAGTGAATGCTGCCAGAGACATCCCTCAGTCAAGAGGAAGCAGAAAATTACAAGTAAGTCTAACCATTTCCTGGCCTTCTGCAGCTGATCTTCAGGAAGTATTCTAGAGTCCCGATCCTCTCAGGAGGTCCCAGCATATCTATTATATTAGTGACGATTTTCTAGAGTCACATAACTTATAGAATGCATATATATGAAAATTTATTGGACTACCTTACAAGGTGCAGTCCAACAATGAATATGAATGAATGAATGAATGAATGAATGAATGAATGAATGAATGGTCCAAGAATCTAGTAGTTGCTCAGTCCCATGAGGTTGGGTATCTCAAGTGGTCCTCTGTATACACTGCAGTCCTGAAGAAGAAGAAAGTGCCAGCGCCAGAGAAGGAACGGATGTGCTGGTAAAGCAAAAGAAGCAGGCAAAGGATGAACAATACTTTCCTTCTCCCATTGTCGTCAAGATCCAATAAAAAGGCCTGTGTCATCCCACCTTAAAATCTGGATCAAAAGCCTATGTTTTCCAGCCTCAACATCCGGATGGAGGGCATGTTGTCTTTCTGCCTCAAGATCCGGATCACAAGTGTGCCCACCATTTCTGGATTGTAGTTCACTGCAGACATACCTGACAGCCAAGAATAGCCATCACACCTACTTAGGCCATATATTACTTGCTTCTGTAACTCTTTCCATAGACTCTCTCTTATTTTCTGGAATCTCCTCCAAAGCACACTGCCTACACTTGCCTTTGTCTCGTTTTCTGGTTTGTCAGAGTTGGTTGGAAGTGGTGGGGTAAAATGAAGAGGAGATTCTCATATTTACTTGTATTTATTTCTCCGGACCACTTGGAACATTCATTTGGAACTCCACCTTGATTATTCTCTCTTTTCATTCAAATAGTGACATCTTTAGCTAAAAATTATCATGCCCCAAGATATGTTAAATTCTGTGCCCATTTTTGTCTCTCCCCCATCACTCATTTAGATACTTAAATATTTCCTCCCAGTTTTTAACCATGTTTGTGCCCTAATTATTCAACCTGACCCAGTTTTCTTCTCTATTTTTAGGACCCATCAAACTCAGAGGCTAAGGTATCCCGATGCTGATGACAGGAGCCATTATAGCATCAGGATAGCAACACCTCCTGAAACTCTTGGGCTCTCTTTCTGTTCCCACTCCTACTTTAACTCCTTTATCTAGGCTGGAACTGTATCTAGGCTTCTCATTTCTTTTTTTATCCCTTGTATATTGGGCATATAATTACATTCCCAAGAGCAAACATTAGATTTGATCTAGGGTCCAAAATTCTCCCAAACCAGTCTCTTACTTCCCATCCTCAATTCTTTCCTCACTTCTTTCCTAGATGCTCTAGGATGCTTTCATGCTGCTTTCTGGATGGCGGCTCAGCTCTGAAGAGAAGCTGCATAGGTTCTGTTCAGGGAACTTAACAGAGCCCAAAGACTTCTATTAGAGCCATTGGAATATCTCAGTCTTCATTATATTCAGGGAAAAAAGAAAGCACATTTTTGCTTTGTTATGTTTTTTTCAACAACATTTCACCATGTTGCTCAAGCTCATGTAGGATGTGCTATGCAGATCAGGCTGATACTGAACTCACAGTGGTTCTTCTGCCTCTGACTCTTGAGTGTTGGGATTAAAGATGTGCACCACTTCCAACAACAACAACAAGCACATTTGTTTAGAATCAAGGTGAAGAGACAATGGTCCTCAGATTGCTCTGTGCACCTGCATCTCCATCTTTTATTTATTGATTGATGGCAAATGTTTAGCATAGAGGTCATCCAGATGCACAAACACACACACATACACACACACACACACATACACACATACATCCACCCACCCCAACACAAACACATACACACACATGACGGGGACTGTAAACATTGAAGAACAGGAAGAAACGAACTTATTAGTGATCCCATTCAATTTTTAAATCAAATATTTTAATAAAATAAATTTTATTGATATAAATAGAAGTGATATGGAGAGTTATATGTAAAGAGAATTCCTTGTAGGGCCTACTTGACACAGGAAGTGATTCTTCCATCATAAGAAGAAAGCGAAGAGAAGTAACACTGCAGTTGCTGATGAAATGACTTCCCTTGGCAGGAAGAGTGAGCTGAAAACAGTTGAGATGTCCTTGAGAAGAGTGAGCAGGACAAGACACTGGATAATTGACACTTTGTTTGCACAAAAGAGAAGAGATCATTCCAAGAAGAGTACTTGGGCATTGGCAAGATTCTCTGAACAGAGATAGTCCCAGAGAAGATGGAAGATTAAAGATATGCGACAAATTACTCCAAAGGTTCTCATGATGATAATGGAAAAATGAAGTACTTGGTTACAGAGTAACAAATTTCACACAGACTTACTTGGTAACTCTGTAACCAATTAAGTTTTCATGAAATTCTGTATTCTATAATGTAAAAAGTATGTCTTTTAGAATTAATATTACATATATATATTGTTTCATGTTTATTATACTTGTTCAAAGGTTTAAAAGAGTGCTTACTCTGTATCTCTGATAATCCCTAAGCAGCTAGAAATGGCTAATATGCTCCCCCCAAAACATTTCATTAAAATGTCTCATTGAAAGATGGGCATGGGGATGAAGCTTAAGATCTAGGCTAGGTAATGGCTGCCCCAACCCAAGTTGGGCCAGCATCAGGCCAAGAGCAGTCCTTTTCCCAAGCATTCCCTCACTTGATGAAGATATCATGGCAATGAAGCTGGGCTCAAGCATGAGGACCTGAGTTCAATCCTCACAGCCCAGATGTGGTAGCATGAGCTTGCAATTCCAGCACTGGGAAGACAGAGGCAGGTAGATTCCTGGATTTCACTGACCAGTGAGTCTAACATGCCAATGACAGACTCTGTCTCAAAGGAGTTGTTCAGGGTTTCTGGAGATGACACTCAAGGATGTCCTCTGGTCTCCATATGTATTCTTACTTATGTGTACAGAGAGGGTGGGAGGAGCAGGAACTGGAACTGTCACTCAAGGGCAGGGTGCTTACATAGCATTTTCCAGCACTGACTAGAAAGGAGGGAGAGTGTCTAGAGAGAATGGCCTGCCATGCTAGACAAGAGCGTAAAAATCCTATGAAACTCACTTGTTTAAAACACCTTCAGGGCTCGAGAGATAGTCACTGGGTAAGGATGCTTACTGCACACGCCTGGCAACCTGAGCTCAAGCCCCACAATTCTCATGAAGGTGGGAGGAAAAAGCCCGCTCTACAGAATCGTCCTTGGACCTCCATGTGTGTGTAGTGGCACGCATGATCATACACACATCGTCCTCGGACCTCCATGTATGTGTAGTGGCATGCACGGTCATACACACATTGCATGTGCACACATAATAATAGTACAGAAATACATTCTAAAATCACTTCATTTGCTTGATCCAATGTAGTGTTTAAAACCCTCTTGGGGGAAAGCTAAGGCAGGAATCATTAATATCCCCATTTACAAAAGGGGAAATTAAGGCTCAGAAAAGTTAAATGACTCATTCAAGGCTGCCTCCTAAGTGGAAGAACTGGGAGAAAACTCAGGGCTGGCGGCTGCCTCTTCGAGGAAGGAAGGGTAATGATTGTAATTGAAATGTCTACCAGGAGTGCGATGAGCTAGGCTGGGTAATGGCTGCCCCGACTCGGGCTGGGCCGGCATCAGGCCAAGAGCAGCCGGTTTCCCAAGCATTCCTTCACTTGTTCAAGAGATCATGAAAATTAAATTGGGCTATAACCAGACCTTAATTCCCCACCCTTGATGCGAGGAGCCATATTTGTCTCATTAGCCAAGGTCATAAACTCCAGCAGGAGGGAGCAAGGAGGCAGAGGATTAAAGCACGGGAAGAGAAGGGCTAGAGAGGAGCAGGAAACAGGTGCTAGACTATGAGAGTGCACGAAGCAGGACATGTCCACCTTTTCAGGTCAGTTCCTGCCCTCCTGCATCTGCAGGGATGCACCTTAAGTTCATATCATTCTCTGCAGTGTTTTCGGAGCAAGCCTGTGTCTTTCCTGGGAGGCTGGCAATGTGGAGTTATCCACCCCATTATACAAAGCAAAGCAATAAAGGGCTGAGAAATCAGGAGGCTCGCACAATTGCCAGATCCACAGCCAAAGCAAACCTGTGGTTTTGAACTCCTACTCCACAAACAGCAGGCCGTTGCCAAAATCCCCCTGAGCACCCAAAGGCAGAAGGGGAGGGAGCTCCAATATGCTTTTGGACAAAAGGGAAGACCCCTCTTGTGCCTTTTTGATGCAATAGACACTGTCATTAAGACAAAAAGGCATCCTGCTGAATGGGAGAAGATCTTCACCAACCCCGCAACAACAGACACCCGTCTCTTGAAAAAAATACTTAGGGTAGAGTTTAGTTAGGAGCAGGACTGAGGCTCCATGATTAAGTGGATACACTGTATTCTTTAAAGATTATGCAGCATTTTATGGGGGCCATCTGTGATAAGAAAAGAAGCCCAGGTTGCTAGAAGTCTTCAAAGGAAAAAAAAATCCGGTCACCAAGGTTAGATGAAGTACAATTTTGAAATCCCCTTGCAGGGAGAAACACTCACTAATTTGAAGGTAGACAACTTACATGGCTGGATGAATTTCTATGTGCCTTTTAAGGAAATCAAATCAAATGGCTTCTATATTGAAGAAATGCAAACATGTGTAAGCAACAAGATGCCAATTTGGTGGGCAATTCAAAAGGGATGGAAAGGCTACTCTACCCTTGGATCATTGGATATGGCGCTCCATCATCTGTATCAAGGGCCAGACTGCTAGACCCAAACCCTGCACTATTCTAATTTAAATGTTATTGCTTCTATTTTAGAGAAAAATTATCTTTGGAACAAAAAAAATAACGTGAATTCCAGATTCAGATATCATTAGAAGCCAACATTCACAAGGTCCAATTCAAAGCACTACATAAATATTATTATAAAGTACATCTACAGTCCCACTCGGGGGGGTGTTGTGTGTGTGTTGTATGTACACTACATGTTCACGTAGGTGTGTGTATATGTGTGTGGACATTCACGAAGAGACTAGAGGTCAATGTTGGGTGTCTTTCTTGATCTCTTTCTACCTTATTTTTGTCAGGTTGCTTACTGAACTTAGTTCTTGTCAACTCAGCTAGACTTTTATATGGATGTTACTGGTCCAAATTCAAGTCCTAAGGCTCGTGAGGCATGTGATTTACCAACTGAGCAAGCTACCTCACCAGCCTCTCATGCCCACTTTTACAGAGAGGGAAGTGGGGCTCCAAAAATCAAGCTGTATCCTCAGGATCTGGTAGTGTTTGTTGGAACTGAAAGCCAACCTGATTGCACTCTGATGTAAAAAGTCACTCCCCTACTCTTTGCCTCATCCACCACATGTTTTCCATCCCAGCTTATTAAAGTACTGCTTGTCAAGTTGTTAAATCATTAACAAGGCCAGTGCTTGTCTTTTTCTTAGCACCACTCTTGATAGGCGATATATTCTGGATGATGGCTACTTACTTATAATCCTATCCTCTCGGTGTGTGGAGGACCACACTGTACTTACTTATCGATAAAAACTGCTAAGGAAGCCACTTGACTTCTCTGAGACTTCGGTCCTGTACTGGTGAAAAGGGACAATGATGTCATTGAAGCAAAGTGATTTGGTCTTAAAAATGACCTCATCATCACGCACTAGGTCAGCGGACTCCCTTTATGTAATACCTAGCCCTGTCCCACACAGAAATGGATACTGGGAAAGAAAAAGAAAAGAAAAACAAACTCTGACTGTGACAATACATAAGAGAAAGCTGACTGTGATGTGTCCTCCTTATGTCTGTCTTGGAACTTGTGGGGACAAATAAAACCATCTCCAGGAAAGAGTTAAGAAAAGCATGCTTTATAAATCTAAAGGCTTGCTATTACTTATCATCACTACCATGATGTTTGTATTGAAGACATCATAGCTCACCACACAGGAAGTTAGTAGGACCCCGTTCAGTGATGCAGTGGCAGCTGGGGCCAGAGGCTGGGAGTGCATGAAGGGGAAGATGGTGTTGCTCCAGATAGGAGCAGAAAGGAAGGTTGGTGGGTCATTTAACGAGGGCTTCCTTGGCACACCCTCCTCCTTCTCTGTCTCTTGCCTCTCACACAGCTCTCCCAGAGCTCAGATTCTGATGATCAATTTTCCAGGCCCAAGGACTCTAGCACACCCCTACATTCCTAGCTAAACAAACTCTTGGAGTTGTTCCTATATAGAAAGGCCTCAGAGAAGCAAGCAAGCTAAGAGTATTGCTTGTGGCTCCTGATAGCACTTCTGTCCAAGTCCATGCCCAGTAAGGAGAAGACTCTCAGACAAGAACTGTCAAGGCTAAATGAGTGCACAGGGAGCCTGGCAAAGCTGCTGGCACAAGGAAGCCCGAAGGCCATGGCACCAATCATCACTGTGGGTATCATGCTGTTAATATTTTCTCTTGGATTTTCCAGGAAAGAACACGTGGCAAAGCCGAGCTGATATGGCAAAAAGGGAGAAGACAAGTCAATTGTTCAGGAACCTCACATGTTCCTGATCTTGGGTGTGTTAAGAACAAGTCAACAGTGTACTTGACAGAACTGAATCCGGTTGGACAGATCTCCTCAACTCAAAGAGACGCTGAGCCATACATATATCAGAGACAAATGTGCTCGCTTAGTATTTAGGTTTTGTTCTCTAGTAGCAGAGGTATATCACATGCACAGGAGACCAAATCAGCAAGTCGAAGGCAATGGTGAGCGTATGAGAACAAAAACTCACAGGTGAAGGCTCAGCAGGGCATGTGTCAAAGCAAAATAAGATGGTGATCTTAGCCCTCCATCACCCCCTTCCTCTCCCTCCAGCCTGCCAAACCCCCATCCACACCTACTACATGTCTAAATTATTTGACATTCACAACTACAAAAGATTAATTCCTTCCCTAAAGTATTCAGTCTGATTCTGATCTGCTCTAAAACTGATCTGTGTGGCCTTGCACATATCACTCAGGTTCATAGAGCTGCCTTTAGCTGGTATATAAGACAGTGACAAGTATCTGTGCCTGATGGCCTGTTGTGACACCTAGCAAGAATGTACTAAGTACAGTGTGTGTGTGTATATGTATACACACAAGAATATATATAGATATATGTATATATACATATATCTATATATATTCTTTTTTTTTTTTTTGGTTTTTCGAGACAGGGTTTTCTCTGTGGTTTTGGAGCCTGTCCTGGAACTAGCTCTTGTAGACCAGGCTGGTCTCGAACTCACAGAGATCCACCTGCCTCTGCCTCTCAAGTGCTGGGATTAAAGGCGTGTACCACCACATCCCAGCTTTTATATATTCTTATAATATATATTACAAGATTTCACTAAGCTAAGTATGGTATATATAGTATATATATATATAAAACAGTATAGATACATATGTAACTATAACTATATTTATACTTAGCTTAGTACATTCTTTATATTTATTATATATATTAAGGTGAGTATCATCCCTAAACCTACCAAGTCCACTCTTTCTTCAGTTTTCAAGTCTAATTCTAAATACAAATCTTAAGTATGCTATTACAATCTACAGCTGCTCTGTGCTCCTTCAGTGTTCACATGAGCACACGCATCTCAGAGACTGGACCAAGTCTAAGGAGACAGTTCCATTCACTGCATCGTTCTATCTTTGCTGACGTAGAGAGAGGTTACCATCATATGATTACCTTATTTCCTTGTTCTAAGGACACATCGTTGTGTCTGAATTTTTCAGAAAAAGAATTCTGCACATCTAGGGGGCTGTGAAGGCATGGCTATTCTACAAATCCCATGAGGTTTTGGTCATACGTGGCCTATTTTTCTTCCTAGGCGTTTTCTTCTTCTGTGAGTCAGCTCTGCTTCCAGTAGACATTGTTTCCTCCTTCCTCAAGCCTGCAACATTAAGGAGTGTGTCCGTGGGGTCATCTACAGCAATGCCACGCTTTACTTTGCATCCTTCATTACTGGGAGGGACTCTTCAAGTGAAACATCATGGGCAGGACTTTCCTTAGTATGTTTGAATGGTCGCTTTCTCTTTCCAAACGTGCAAATGAGCTCGGTCCAGTAGGGAAACACATTCGCCGTAACCTTCTAATTTCCTCTATGTTACTTGTAAGTTTGCTTATGTTTTTTAATCTTTGCCAAGCTCCAAAGCCAACCATGCTGAGTGATGTGAATGCTAAGTTTCTCATTTAGGCAGAAGATGGCTAGACTGGAGTCTGCAAAGATTAGTCAAAGGAACACACAGAGAGGGAGGGAGAGAGAGAGAGAGAGAGAGAGAGAGAGAGAGAGAGAGAGAGAGAGAGAGAGAGACTCAGAAAAATATAAAATCACCAGTCTTAGGGGATAGAAAAGCAGATCGTGGTGAAGATTAAAAATATGATTTCACAGAAAGGTACAAAATAGTCTCATTTTATCTCGCATACTGAAAAGCTACGGTACAAGCAGGGTGACGCTGACCTGCTCTTTAGCAATGGAGATAAGGAACACGGACTACAAAAGAGAAGCCTCTCTGCGGTGAAATACAAGGCTGGGGGCTCAGGCCTCACATCAGACAAAGGGCTTGTTGATTTAAGTGGCGTGGGGAAATGGAGAAGGTATTGCTTTTAAGCAGTAACCAGTGTTGTTTATTTGGGATACAAGCTAGAGAATACTATTATGGTGGAGAAAAGAAGCCATCTCCTGTGAATTGTCTTGAATTATGGGGGGAGCGAGAGAAGCTCACAGCTTATGACATTTAGAATTGCAATTTCTAAGCATAGCGCCACATATGATATATCATTTACTGTCTCCGTCTCCATCCTTCCAGCGCCACGTTAAGGACAGATGCAAACCTCACTTCCTCGAGTCTCCATTTTCACGTTGATTTGGAAGACATTTATTTTCCCCTCCAAGCAGAATCATATTTCTCGCCCCTTTCTGAAGGTTGAGTTCATCACTAAATATTCAGGCCCATGAAGCGATTTTCTTCTCTCTCTCTCTCTTCGTGTGATTGGTCTCTCTCTAGAGACAAGCCCCTCAGGTTGAAAGCAAGAATCTGTAGAAATGAGGGGCCCAGGGAAGAAACCGGGAAGGGGGGTGTAGCTGGCTTCTAGGACTTCTAGGACTGTGAGGGAAATCTGCACTTGAGTCCGCATTCCAGATGATTTCGTAAGGAAAGAACAATGTCCCTCTGATCAGGTACACTCCCTCTGCTTAAAAGATTTAAGAGGCACGCTGGATGGCCGTGCCATGTGCTCCTACTTCCTGCCAAAAAAATAGTTTGCAGTTGGGCAGAGTCTCAGCTTTAAAAACAGAACTTCCCCACCACAGGTACTGCTTTGCCAGGGCAAGTGAATTGCCCCCATACAGCCATTCCAATATGATGTATTCAATGACTATTCACTCTTGGAAGGGATCAGCATACCGTTTATTTGGTAGCTGGAAAAGCTGAGGTCTCACAAGTTAGTGGACTTGATCAAGAAAATATATCCCCACCAGGGACTGGCCATGAGTATCTTCATGTTTTCTTCAGCAGGTTGGAGCACTTCTGATCTCTGCATGAATGTATGAATTTCCTATTTAGACTCTAGTTTCTACCAAGGCTGAGCAGCAAAGCCCTTGCCTTGTGCGGTCCTCCATCTCCTGGGAACTCTGTGCCAGTGCACGGAGCTGGTATAGCTGCCCCCAGGTCTAACCTGCAGCCTACGGCCTTCAAGAAGTGGCATCTCCTCTGTTCTCTCTGTCCCGTGCCACAGGTACTTGCCAAGTCTCTTTCTCCTTCTGATGCCATCAAAATAAGCTGAGCATTTTAAAAAACAAAAACAGCAACGTCTGTCAACTTCAAATAACTTGTGTTTTTAGCCCTATGACTGGATAAAAAAGATCAGAACACAAATGAGGGTCCTGCCACCTCTCCTACTGTATTCCTTCTGGTGACTTGGTGACACTGGAGCAAAGGGCCCTGGCACCCTGCCTACTGTATTTCTCCTCCCGGAGACTTGGTGACACTGGGTCTTCTGCTCACAATGCTTTCTCCTTTTCCTGGAGTAATCTCAGTTGACTAGTCTTGAGTCCATCAATCCAGGACACCCGTCTTGACCTCCTCACAGAACTCCCAAAAGTCTCTCACTTCCTGTCACTGGCTTCATTATTTCCTGCCTCCAGCCCACGTGACTTTCCCCACTTCCACTCAGGTCATATGTTCCCTAGTGGGAGCTCTGGCCCTTTAGCTCTTTGATATTACTCAAACTGTGGAACCAAGTCCCAGTCACTCACATAATATTTGGGTTTAAATCCTGAGAAATTAGTTCACTTCTCTGAGGCATAACCTTATACATGGCTGGCTGTAGTTTGTTTTGTTTTTCTCTATCACATTACTGTCCTTCTTCTGATTGTATGGATGATATAATCTCATAAAAAATTCAAGAACTATGTGGTGTTATAAAAAGACAGTAAAGGTCACATGAAATTCTGCCTTCTTTATGTAAGCAGCATTGACATTTGTCTGGCCACCTTTCATATACCTCCTTATGACTATGTATATGCACACAACTCTATTTATACACATATACCCTATTTAATGCATGCGTATTATATACACATAACCCTGACACATACACATTATACACATAACCTTATTTTGTATGTATGATATACCCATAACCCTATTTAGCACATACAATATACACATAACCCTATTTAATACATATACTTTACATAAATGCATTATGCATGTAGAACCCTGTGCATACAGAATGACATTACATTTTCTATAAAGAGAGCAATTCCACACATGCCATTTATGAAGGTGGTGAGTATTAAAGAACATATATAAATGTTTTAACCGCTATTAAAAAGTCTTGGCTGAACCTGAGCTTCAATAGGTTGTCCCAAGCAATATCCGTTGACCACCCTCTTGTCTCCAGGCAGGACTCTGCTGACAAAACTCCATCTTGATTACCCCAGGGTCCCAAATATGTGTTACAAAGAACAAATGAGCGTTCTAATTGGAAATTCAACACCTTACACTAAGATTAGATTTCAGCAGCCTAGCACTGGTTTCAGATGGCTGTGCGTTCTCACATCGCCAGCTGGCTGCATTAAAGGGGACAGACAGAGCTGTGCACTGTGGGGAAGGAGTAGAAAGAAACTGAACAAGCTTCATCTACCAATGTGACTCTTCCCTAGAGATGCTACGAAAAGACCCAGCTTCTAGAACCCAGGAAGGAAACTGTTTTCTTGTCTTAAGCCTGCCGTTCTCATTGAAGCCCCCTCTTCCTAGCTCCGCCCCTAATGGACAGAGACTAGCAAGTCCTCCTTACTTCTCTGTCCTCTCCACAATCCTGGCTGCACACATGTCTTCCTATAGGCCTAATAATTTTGGTTCCCCTTCCTCCCCAGGTTCTTTAATCACCTTTTGGGGCTCTGCTCTGAACGCTCCCTTCCCTCCATCCTTTTAAAGGTGTGTATAGCCCCCAGATGCCTGTCTGCAGCTGAGGTGAGAGAAACAAACATTTTACAACCCAGCTCGCTCCTTCAACATCAGACGTCGCTGTAGTGCATTGATTCACAGCGAAATTAAAACCTACGTTAGGAAACACACTCATTGCCTTTTAATAGCGCTCATTTTAAAATCAAATCAGATCCATGAGAAATTCTGCTTGCATGACGAGCAAATGTGATCACAGGCTGTTTCCCGTTCGATGGTAGCACGCACTGCCTGGCCAAGGTAAGTTTCTCAAGGCTTCTCTTCCCCCATTTTGTGCAGAGGCTGGAGTCCATGTGTGAATTACGTCGCTCCGCCGTCATCCATTTGCTGCATCAGGAGTGTGCCTGTGAGATTACGAATATGTCTTCTGCTGAAATGAGATGGAATGCCTGCCATCGCATACAGCTGCTTGCCTACCCTGGTCTCAGATATGCAGATGTGACCATTCCCGGCAGGTGCCTGTTTGCTATAGTGATACCAAACAGACGAGCAGCCACGGCTGGTACTAAACTGGCCTTCCTTCCTGGAAGGACACAACCAGTCAGGGCCGGATCCTTGAATTTCACGCTTCCCTCACTCTTAATAGCATTTATCAGTATTTGAAAAGAATATATATTTTATTTGTGCCTGTATCTCTCACTATATAATATAAAAGGGCCTACTTTGGCTTGTCACTCATTTAACTCTTTCCTGTCCCTCAATCTCTGTGAATATCTCACTTTCAAATGAGAAACATACCAAACTGCAAAGCACAATAGAGATATGAACCCTAAAATTCCTGATCCCATTTCCCTTGCTCTGCTTTTTTGTTTGCTAGTCTACTTTGGGGAGTGTCTTTCTCTTTTTCCCTTATTCTTCCTTTTCAACGCTTCTACCACTGCTTATGTGTCATATAAAACTAAATATGTATGGTGAACGGTATTTTCCCCATTTCCTTTTATGAAAATAAAAGGCTTATATGACGAGAAGCTCTTGTATTATTCACAAACACATCCTAAAATCCTTGAAGAATAACTGATACAACAAACTCATATATATATATATATATATATATATATATATATATATGATGAGTAAAGATCAAGTTTATCCTTATGTCTGTAACATAGTAATTTCTAAATCAATATCTGTTGACTCTATGGCTCTGCCAATGGGAACAAGATTCCCTAAAACCTGTTTAGGGTTTGACCGTGAAGTACCTCCCAAAGCTTTCTATGTTGAAGACTTGCTCCCCAGC
Source organism: Microtus pennsylvanicus (assembly GCF_037038515.1). Classification (NCBI taxonomy): domain Eukaryota; kingdom Metazoa; phylum Chordata; class Mammalia; order Rodentia; family Cricetidae; genus Microtus; species Microtus pennsylvanicus. The sequence goes on from NC_134581.1 coordinate 133,262,987, forward strand.
TGGTAGGTCGAGGAGAGTTCTAATCTAATCTGTAGATTAATCCACTGATGGTTTGATAACTTAATAACATTTTTTGGAAGGTGGTAGAAGCTTTTGAATGTGGAACCAAATTGAAAGAAGGTCACTGGAGCATGTTCATGAGCTTGGCTGCCAGCTGGCTTTTGATAAGCATTAGATCTGGGAGACACTGGCGTCCCCTCTAGATTAACCCATGGGTGGATTAGTATGTTTATATAACTGGGAGGTGACGGACAAACAGATGGTAGAGCCTGGTTGCAGCATGCGGGCCACTAGGTGCCTGACCTGGAAAGATGCACAGTGTCCCTAGCCCCTTCCTTGCTTTCTGCTTCCGTGTGAGCATGAGATGAGCAACCCTGCCCTGCCATGTTCTTCTCTCTCCGTGTTCTGCCTCATCACAGGCTGAGAATTAATAAGGCCAGTGACCATGGTGTGAAACCATAGCCAAAAGGAACATTTGCTCCTTGTAACCGCTTCTCCAAGATCTGTAACATCACTGGCAAATGGCCACATGAGACGGAATTACTGTTATGGTCCATTTTGGAGGCAGAGAAACATAAGCTCTGAGTGATAAGTTATCCAAAGTCAAGTATACAGTGACCTGGAATGGTGGCTGGATTCTTACCCACATAGTCTTAACATAGCCATCATACTTGTAAGCCCCAAAGGAAAAGTTGTAATTCTTTTTTGTAAGAATGTTAGATCTATTTGGGGGTAAAATTATCTTTTTAAGATCTTCTATTTTGGGGTGTGAGCCTATCCTCTAACAACTGAGCCATCTTTCCAGTTCTCTGTTTAAGTAAGACTTTAATCACTCACCTTTTGGCCCCCAATTCCAGCCTGATACATAGGAGAAAAGATTAAGTAATGGCTGGGCGGTGGTGGCACATGCCTTTAATCCCAGCACCTGGGAGGTTGAAGCAGGTGAATCTCTGTGAGTTTGAGGTCACCCGGTGTATAGACTGAGCTCCAGGACAGGCTCCAAAAAAGCTACACCGAGAAACCCTGTCTCGAAACAAATAAAGCATAAGCAATGTGAAGAGATAAAATGAGGTGTTCGCAGCCGTCGGCCGCGCCACCGCCACTCTCTAACGCCAGCGCTGCCTCGCGCTTGCCAGGGAGGGTAAGTAAAGAGGTGCCCATACCATGGCTCCTACAAAGCAGACTGCCCTTAAATCCACCAGTGGTAAAGTACCCAGGAAACAACTGGCTACAAAAAGCCGCTCTCTTTTTCTCCAAGTTCCCACTTCCTCCCCTTCTCCCTTTTCTCTCCCCATCTCCCCTTACCCCCATCCCATCCCACCCCCAAGATCTCAATTTTCTCCCCGGCAACTTTGTCTACTTCCCATAGCCAAGAGGATAACTATATGTTTTTCCTTTGGTTCACCTTATTACTTAGCTTCTTTAGGATGACCAATTGTAGGCTCCGTGTCCCTTATTTATGGCTAGAAACCAATATGAGTGAGTACATCCCATATTCATCTTTTTGGGTCTGGGTTACCTCACTTAGGATGGTGTTTTCTATTTCCATCCATTTACATGCAAAATTCGAGAAGTCATTGTTTTTTACCGCAGCATAGTACTCTAATGTGTAGATATTCCACACTTTCTTCATCCATTGGGATAAAGGAAGGTTGGATAGGGGAGCACGGAAGCACAATTCTTAGTTAAGGGAGCCACCTTAGGGTTGGCAAGAAATTTGAACCTAGAGTGGCTCCCAGGTGCCCAAGCCGAGGTCCCCAGTTAATTCCTTGGGCAGCTGGGGATAGGGAACCTGAAATGACCCTATCCCATAGCAATACTGACGAATATCTTGCATATCATCATAGAACCTTCATCTGGTGATGGATGGAGATAGAGACAGAGACCCACACTGGAGCACTGGACTGAGCTCCCAAGGCCCCAATGAGGAGCAGAAGGAGGGAGAACAAGAGCAAAGAAGTCGGGATCACGAGGGGTGCACCCACCCACTGAGACAGTGGAGCTGATCTATTGGGAGCTCCCCAAGGCCAGCTGGACTGTGACTGAAAAAGCATGGGATAAAACTGGACTCTCTGAACATGGCGAACAATGAGGGCTGATGAGACGCCAAGGACAATGGCAAGGGGTTTAGATCCTACGTAATGTGCTGGCTTTGTGGGAGCCTACCCAGTTTGGATGTTCACCTTCCTAGATATGGATGGAGGGAGAGGACCTAGGACTTACCACAGGGCAGGGAACCCTGACTGCTCTTTGGACTGGAGAGGGAGGGGGAAAGGAGTGGAGGGAGGGGGAGAAAGGTGGGAGGAGGGGGAGAAGGGTGGGAGGAGGGGGAGGGAAATGGAAGGCTGGGAGGAGGTGGAAACTTTTTTTCTCATTTTCTCAATAAAAAAAAAGATTTAAAAAAAAGCCGCTCTCAAGAGTACGCCCTCTACTGGAGGGGTGAAGAAACCTCATCGTTACAGTCCTGGTACTGTGACACTCCATGAAATCAGACCCTATCAGATATCCACTGAACTTCTGATCTGCAAACTCCCCTTCCAGCATCTGGTGCGAGAAATTGCTCAGGATTTCAAAATAGATCTGTGCTTCCAGAGTGCAACTATTGGTGCTTTGCAGGAGGCAAGTTGAGTCCTATCTGGTTGGCCTTTTTGAAGATACCAACCTATGTGCTATCCATGCCAAACGTGTAACAATTATGCCAAAAGATATCCAGCTAGCGCGGCACATATGCGGAGAACGTGCCTAAGAGTCCACTATGAGGGAAAACATTTCATTCTCAAAAAAATTTTTTCCTATTCTTCTGTTATCAATAGTTCTGAATGTTAGATATTTTTTCCATGGGGTCAAAAGATACCTAAGTATATGATTGTGAGTGGAAAAACAGGGGACAGAAATCAGGTATTGGCAGTTTTTCCATTTTCATTTGTGTGTGAATTTTTAATATAAATGCAAGATGTAAAGCATTAATGCAAGCAAAATGTTTCAGTGAGCACATTTCAACAGTTCAACTTTATAACAATTATAAATAAACCTGTTAAAATTTTCTGGATAATGCCAGCATTTGGATTTTTTTTTAAATAAGTAAATTTCTTATTGATGGAAACAGAGAGAGAGAGAGAGAGAGAGAGAGAGAGATAGAGAGAGAGAGAGAGAGAGAGAGAGAGAGAGAGAATGATAAGCGGGGAAATTTTATTCAAACTGGAGGAAGTAAAAAATGACCCAGAAGAGCTGAAGTATTTATAGCAGACCTGGAAGATACTCAGGATGGTAAAAGGGGGCAGTCATTCTTAGCACAGGATGTGTTGGTTAGCCGTGACTTCATAATAAACTACTTCCTGATTTTGTAGGTTAAAATTAAATTAAGTCACTCTCTCTCCTGACAGTTTCTGTGCACACAGGGTTCTGAAACAACCTCGCTGGGCAATTTTAACTCTGGCTTCCTCGTGATTTTCTGTTATGAAGTTATCAAGGCTGCAGTCATGTGAGGGCTTGCCTGGCTAGAAGTTGGTCCTTCAGGATGACACATTCAGATGGCAGGAAAGTTGGGGCGGTAATATTCTTCCCCACATGAGCCTTTGGAAAGGTTACCTGAGAGTCCTCTCAACGCACACCATCAAAAAGAGAAGGGAGAACGCCAGGCAAAGCTATCGTCTTAACAACTTAACCTTGGGAGTCATGAGCATCACTTTGATTTATTAGAGGCGAGTAAGTCTCGAGTCTGATTCACATTCAAGGAATGGGAATTGGGCTCCACCTTTGGAAGAGAGGAGTGTCAAGAATCTGCAGAGATATTTTAAGCCCACTGTGAAGGCACAGCCTGTACAAGAGCCCAGGACACATTCAGGAAGGACACATTATTCAATATTTCTGTTAACCAATGTCTCTCGCTTGGGGAATCTCTATTATTTTCACTATTTTTTGTGTCAGTCCATCAATTTCTTATACAATAATCCTTTGGTCTTTGTCATTCTGAAGACAAACTCTTTCCATATTTCTTACCTTCCGTTTCTCTATTTTTTTAAATAACGGTTCTAACCTAGGATTTTAACAGTGAAAATACAAAAATTTAAAAAAGTAAATAGCTCTTGCCCTTGAGGAGTTTATATCCTACTTGATAAATCACACTTGTAGATCACATAATAATCACGTATGCCAAGATCTGCGTTACATACCAAGTGCTGTGGGGGTAGCAATTTCGCTCAGAGGTGGAACACTTGACTAGCAAGCACAAGGCTCTGACTTAGTCTCTAGCAGTGAAGAACACAGCAAATCACAAAAGAGACCCCTCAAAAGTGGGAACTAGCACAAAATGCTGCTGGAACGTAGACAACGCTAATCTTCTTCAAAGAAAGGACCTTGTTTTCTGTGTTAAGGACTTTGGACTCTATCATCTATGCAGTGAAGTTTTTATGACAGGTGTGTCCAGACTCCTGTCTCTAGTCTGGAAATACATCTCATAAGTTAAGAGCATTTGATGCTCTTTCAGAGGACTAGAGATCCTAGAAACTACAACAAGTGGCTCAAATCTTCCTGTAGCTCTAGCTCCAGATAATTTGAATCCATCTTATGGGCACTGTAGGCAGCCACATACATGTAGCAGACACACAGACACATGCATCATCATCATTGTTATAATAATAATAACAGTTTTAAAAATAAAAAATGCTGATCTACTTAATGACTTTTTAAACAGATTACTATCTTCCTTTTACAGAGACAATTATGATGGCAGTAGAAACGATGGAATTGGTAGAGACGATGTTATCAATGACATGTGGAATGAAGACGGGATTTCATTTGGCAGGCATTTATCAGGTAGAATTGACTGGATCTGGTTATTAATTACAAGGCAGGAAAGAGGATAAGGCTAATTTCTAGATTGGTGGAAAGTATATGAGCCACAATAGGTAATATAGGCAGAAGATGCAGATGTCCCAAAAAGAAGGAAAGAAAATAAATTCAGCTTTGAATGTACTAGTTGGGATTGGCTGTTCGTTCCATACTTGAAGGCTGTCACACAGATGGTTCCAAATATGCAACTGAAGTTCCAAGGGAAGTCTCAACTAGAAATACACACTTGGGAAATACTGGTATGTGAGTCCTAGTCAGACTTAGAAAACCGAATGTAATTACTAAAAGAGCTCATGACATGGAAAAAACAGCCAAGAAGGGGACCTTGGGGAAAACCAGTGCATGAAGGGCGGAGACAAAGGGGAAGGCACGAGAAAGGGAACGGAAGAAGAAGACATCCAAGGAATTTCAGGGTAATAAAGTCCACCCACCAGAGAGAGGATGGAGGGGGGTGAAATAAAATGTGGGCATTAACCTTGAGACACTGAAAATCCTCCTTCCCATTCATCAATCAAGGCAGGATTAGTCATCTGAGCAATTCCGATAAGTCGATCTGGGATGGGATCCAGCTGCAGCAAATTGAGGGGTAAGCCAGAGGGGAGCAAGTGAGCACAGAGACAGATCTGTTCGCCCGCAGTTTAAGGTGAAGCACAGCAGAGGAGCTATGAGTTCTCTGAGGAGAAGAGAAGCACGGCTCCCACCACTCCATCCCAACCAAGTTAAGTTTTCTGGATTATCCCCTCAGCCTAATCTCAAAAACAAAAGAATTTCCATGCTCCCCTGAGTCTTGCAGATGTTTCTATTAAAACTTATCAGAAATGGGGAAGTATTTTAAAGGGCAGTCAGAAGTCATAAAACAAAAACATCATTTCAACTTAAAGACTGGCTGATGTGGGATTCCCCTCTGTATGCTGTGAATGCCACTGGTTAGTTAATAAAGAAACTGCCTTGGCCTGCTGATAGGGTAGAGCAGGGAAAACTAAACTGAATGCTGGGAGAAAGAAGGGCAGAGTCAGAGAGAAGCAGAGGCAGACACACTGAAACTTTGCCAGTAGGTCATGAGCCTCATGGTAAAATATAAAATAATGGAAATGGGTTAAATTAAGATGTAAGAGCTAGCCAATAAGAAGTTAGAGCTAATGGGCCAAGCAGTGATTTAATTAATACAGTTTCTGTGTGGTCAATCCAAGAGAACCCAGACTTAGTACTTACTAGTCACTACATCCAGTGGGCAAAACCCTCCATTCCCAAAGGGTGGCTTCTCAAAATTTTGTCAGATTTATCAAAGTAAGTGCAGTTGAACTAATTATTAATGAAGGCAACCCAAAGAGAAAAGTATATATTTATATGGTTTGTGAGGACTTTCCCTTTAACACAAGCTGAGCCTGGGAGCACAAAACCTTAGATTTATGCTGTTTTTCATCCCAGCAACGTTTTCATCATTTATCAAGGCATGGCTACGGAGAATAAAAATCTGAACATAAATTTTCACATTGGTAAACTAGAGGACAATACTAAGGAGCTCCAAAAGGCAGAGAAGTGCCATCGAATGGGCCTGTAATTAGCTCTCTGGTGGGTAAATCTGGGCATTTTAGCAGAGTTTGGCCAATCAATCTCAGAAACCAGGAAGAACACAGCAGCAGAAGCAAAGGAAACACGATCCAAAGCAAAAGGTCTTACCAAGAGTCTGTTGCCCCCTGAGTGAAAATATTATGGGAAGCATATTGAAAAGATAAAATATAGAGAAACAGGGAAGGATGCTACCCTTGATTCTAACATCCTATCATGAGAGTTGGAATATAGAGGTTCTTTTTAATAACAATAAAAATAACACCACACAGTGATTGCATTGCTTCATTTCACAAACATTCATCAAGCATTGGCCAATCTACCAGGAGATTTTGTTTTATTTTATTTTATTTCGAATCTGGCAAATGAACCCAACCCTTTCCTGGCCTTTTCAGCTTCACATTCTGAAGCATAGCTAGCCATGTAACAGTTTAGGATATAATTATATGACTATGGCTGAGATTATTCACCTGAGTGTCTCAGTTGCTTTGCTAAAGACTCGTGTCCAAATGTCTCCAAGTTCCCTATCTTTCAAAGTACTACTTTCCTTAACCTAAGAATAAAACTCATGCTTCCATTATTTCTTTAATCAAATTACAAGACTTTTCTCTGCCTGAAACATTCTGGGGTGCTTACAGGTCACGCTGCCGTCTATTGCCCAAGTTTTACCTGAATCACAATGACCTCCTCTTTACTATGGCCCACTCAGCTCCGGTTCACTTCCATGGATATCCCCACAATCTTAAGGGAGACCTTTCATTCTCCAAGGACACTCCAGACATTGCCTCAGCCGCCCACACACCTTGTCAGAGGGAACCACCTACTACAACTTTTCTAGAAGGACATGAGACTCCGGCCGTTGATGGAGGAAGGTCATTGGCTAATAAAGGAACTGCCTTGGCCCATGTTATTGGTTAGGACATAGGTAGGTGGAGTAAACAGAACAGAATGCCGGGAGGAAGAGGAAGTGAGCTCAGACTCGACAGCTCTCCTCTCGGGAGCAGACGCCTCAGAGAGAGACACCATGCCCCGCTCCCGGGCAGACACATGCGATGAAGCTCCGACCCAGGATGGACATAGGCTAGAATCTTCCCGATAAGCGCACCTAGGGGCGCTACACAGATGATTAGAAATGGGCTAAATTAATATGTGAGAATTAGCCTAGAAGAGGCTAGATAGAAATGGGCCAAAGCAGTGTTTAAAAGAATACAGTGTCCGTGTAATTATTTCAGGCATAAGCTAGCCGGGCAGGCGGCTGGGGTGTTGGGGACGCAGCCCCGCCACCCTTATTACTACAAATGACGCCCAGACGTGTGGCTAACTGAGTCCACAGAAAGCCTGAGAAAGCTTGGAAAAGAATAGAGTAAAGCATGTTTCTTATAGCAACAATTTCTCTGGTCTGCTCTGCTTGCTAGAGGCAAGCAAGCGCTCTCATATAAGAGAGGCTTCCTGACTCAGCTTCAGCTGCAAAACCCTGCAGCTCATTAAGAGGTCCTGCTACGAAACACTTAAACAGTGTTGACGAAAAGCTGAACACATGCTTTTCGGTTTTCAGCCGTAGCAGGAAAAAAGCTGCGCCGTTTAAAAATGCTGGCTATCTGGGCCATCCTGCCAGGGCAAACTCTGACTGTTTGAGGCAGGAGGGCCGGCTACCGAGAGAGGACTTGAGTGTGTCTGTTGTAGCTCGCTGGCTGGCAGGGACCTTGAAACGCCAGTTGTGGCTATAAACATGGCTACAGCCAGTACCTCAGCCATGAGGCTGGAAAGCTAAGGATCTAGCCTTCAAAGCCACAGCTTTAGTCCTACTGATATTGCTTGGGAAATTAAAGACTCATGTGGTCAGAAAAAGAGAGAGAGATACAGTAAAAAGAGAGATTCAAAGACAAAGAAAATGTTTTAATGATTTAAAGTGTGTTAAAAATATATGCAGACTAAAAGTTAAAATTCTTAAAGTAAACCTCTGTGACTTCAAGGTGTGGTAGCACACGCCTTTAATCCCAGTGCCTAGAAGGCAGAGATGAACAGATCTCTGTGAGTTCAAGGTGTAGTAGCAAACACCTTTAATCCCAATGCCTGGGAGGCAGAGACAGGCGGATCTCTGAGAGTTCAAAGACAGCCTGGTCTACAGAGCTATTCCAGGTCAAAGATATACGCTCAAAAAGCAAAAAGTTAACCTAGGAATGTCACAGCTTAGATTCTTAAGTGCCTAGTGATTTAAAGGCACAAATCAAAAGTGCTCCTGGATAGTAAAAAATTGCAGATTCACAATAGGACAGATTCAGACCACTAAATGAGTCACACTGTTGGATGAATGTACGTAGGCTTGGGAGAGAGAAGAAAAAGAATATAGAGAATAAAGGTAATGGTTTGAAAAAAAAGGTAAAGTCTTTAAAGAGACAGAGTACAGATAGTTAAGAGATTAAAAGAAATAAAGAAAAATAAGCTACGTAAAAATGGAAAATTCACAGAGAGTCTGGATTATGTACATTGTGTTTTCTTTAAAATTTTTGACTGTGAAGGAGCTAAGTACAGAGAGACATTTCATTATATGGGCTGCCAAGTGGAACCAGAACGGATATCATGAGGGTATGATTTCAGAATTTGGATCTAAGGATATGATGCTTTGGAAAGGAGTTTCTTATTTTGGTTTTACAGAGGATGAGACCCTGTTCATTTCTTCTATTCCAATTTGGTATGATGGACCACGTCCTCCTGAAGGGTTGGTGTGAACACCTTCAGAAAATTGCTTCGCTCAACTGCCAACTGAGATGAAACTAGCACACAGGTTATACCATGAAAGACCTAATTAACGATGCCCCCATTCAGCAGGAAGCAGTTTGGAGAGAAAAAACTGCGCCCATGTTCCCAAAATATTGTTTATAAATGTTCTTTTACATTTAAAGGGGGAAATGATATAGGTATGAATAATTTGCATTGGTATGGATTTTAAGGTCAATTTTGTTATATGTATATGTATTTCTGATCTTTAATAAGGTGTTGTGATTGTGTAGTTCATTTTTAAAAGTATAATGTATAATTAGAAAATATAGGTTGTTAATGGATAATCATCAATAATAGTAAAGCTTGTAGTCATGTTAGTTAGATTTTCTAGATATATATATTTTTTAGATAGACATTCTTCATGTCTTTCAAAGATTACAGAATAGGACATTTAATGTTTTAATAACTTAGGACTTTTCATGACAATGAGACACTCTGCTCCTGGCAGCACCAATCTACTTCAAGAGGAAGATGGGCATCGAAGAGGATCCTTATGGAGTTTGATAGCCATTTGGGCAAGAAACTGCTCTTGCCTGGACTATTGCATAAACTGGACACAGAGAACCTGCAGAGAGAGGACTACTGAACTTGCCTAAGGTGAGATGATCTTTAGGGGTTCCTGATTCATGAAAGAGTCTGCGAGACATTCTGCAGGACACAACAGATAGTGACTGAACTGACTTTGAATTTTCCTGCTTTATGGAAATGTCTGCTGGATACCATGGGCCTGAAGGCTGAAGATGGATGCCCCAACGGTACAGAGGAACTTTGGGTGACTGTCCAGGCAGCGAGATGTCTCTGTCATTTCTCGAGTATTAAAAGTTGCTTTTTCTTGTTTGTTTAGGAAGTATTGTATCTTTCTGGAGTCTTTGATGAAGTTAAGAATAGTTAGTTACAGTTATAGTTTTCCTTAGTTATGATAAAGATTATTGTAACTTTTACTTGATAACTGTTTTGTTATATGTAATTTTGCTATGTTAAAGTTAAAGCCTTTTTTTTGTTTAAACCGAAAAAGGGGAAATGATGGAGGAAGGTCATTGGCTAATAAAGGAACTGCCTTGGCCCATGTTATTGGTTAGGACATAGGTAGGTGGAGTAAACAGAACAGAATGCCGGGAGGAAGAGGAAGTGAGCTCAGACTCGACAGCTCTCCTCTCGGGAGCAGACGCCTCAGAGAGAGACACCATGCCCCGCTCCCGGGCAGACACATGCGATGAAGCTCCGACCCAGGATGGACATAGGCTAGAATCTTCCCGGTAAGCGCACCTAGGGGCGCTACACAGATGATTAGAAATGGGCTAAATTAATATGTGAGAATTAGCCTAGAAGAGGCTAGATAGAAATGGGCCAAAGCAGTGTTTAAAAGAATACAGTGTCTGTGTAATTATTTCGGGTAAAGCTAGCTGGGCAGGCAGCTGGGGTATTGGGGACGCAGCCCCGCCACCGCTCATATTACTACACAACCGCCTACTACAACTTTTCTAGAAGGACATGAGACTCTGGCCGTCTTCCTTAAAACAAGGTACTTTTCCCTATTTCCCCTCCTCTTCCCACTACCGAGATCCTTCCAAACCACCACTTAGAGATGTACTCTGAAGAAGCTAAAAATAGCTGCAAAGGAAATAGCTCCTAATGTTCACGCTTCTCGGCAGAAAAGTTCAACTTCCTTAAATAGCCCTTTCTCATCACATCATCTCACGCCATTTTGACTTTTATAGCACACGTTAGTTTGTCTTCAAAAAAAGATGGATATTGTTTCTGTTTGTAACTCCCCGCCACTCCGACGAGGTAGAAGTGGACAATCTCAGTGACTTTATTGATGTTTCTCAGGGGAGTTTTCTTTCAACTACAATAGTTCACCAGAGGAAATGGACTCCTCATAATCTAGTAGGTGGTGCGATCAAGCCATGCATTTAAAAAGTCATTCTAATTTAAATCCTGAGCAAATATTGAGAATACATATCTCCAACTTACATTAACATTTTTTTGTGCAAAAACGAAACAATCTAAAAGTCCAACACTAAGAAGCAGTCAAACAAACTGTGATTAAAATAATTGATGGAGTATTATATAGACATGAAAATAGTTTCATTTGGACTGTTGCTGGCAAAAGAAAATGAAAAATTGTTAATTACAACATTGAGGTAAACACTGAATAATTCTGAGCTTCAATTTGTAGTGATATCAAATATTCACAAGTACATAGTGTTAAAAATCTAGAAAACTAACCAGAGTCAATAGCCCTCTCATAGCCCCAAAATCTAAACAGAGAAACTGAATTTTAACAACTCTATTTCTGAAGAACTAGGTATGCCCCTCTACAAGGAGTCTTGTAGTCATAGAAAACTAAGGAAAGAAAAGATAGAGAAAATGATATTTATTTTGCTAGTCTATATACCTCAGATTTAGCAGAGAATAAATAGGAAGCTGGCCTTTATGCTCTGTTCCTGCTTACTCTTAACATTGCCTTGAGAGGATCACTGCCCACCCATTACCTTTTTGAGATAAAAAATCATGGAATCAATGAGACAATAGCAACAAAGACTCACCCAGAGTCCTCTTGAGCAAATATCATGGCATAGTTCTGAAACCATAGGTCTCAGAAGAGAGGCTGAGGTGGGAAGATTGCTTCAAGTTTAAGGCCAGCCTGGGCTACAGAGTGAAACTCTGCCTCAAACAATAAAAATAAAAATAATTCCTATTGAGATAAAGTACCACAAGGAGAAAAGGCAGACAAGGGTTAGCATTTGAGTTGGCTTCTAGCCACTGTGACAAAATAATTGAGAAATAACTCAAGATTTGTTTGAGTTCCCAGTTCTAGAGATTTCAGCTCATAGTTAGCTACCTACATGGATGTAGTGGAAAGCACATGCTGAGACAAAACTGCTCAGCTCCTGAGAGCCAGGAAGCAGAAAGAAAGAGAAGGGAAGAAGCCATGGATAAGACAAACCAATTAAAGACATACCCTTAGTACTCCACTTTCTCCAACCTGGGCCCGATCACTACAGTGCAATGCCTCCCAGTAGTCCACACGGTTATGAATCCATCAATGGATTACTTAATACTTAGAGCTTCCATAATCCAATCACCTCTTGATGAAACTATTTCCATGAGGGCACTATTAAAGACCCGAAAGAAGAAATAGAGCCAATATAGAAACCCAAACTGAGGGGATTCAGGAAATGGAAAATCTGAGTAAGTGGACAGGAAACAGAGATGAAAGCAATATATATATATATGTGTGTGTGTGTGTGTGTGTGTCTGTGTGTGTGAAGAGAGAATCTTTGACATTGAAAACACAATAGAAGAAATATGGGCAAAAAAAATGTTAAATCTAAAAAACTCCTAACACAAAACATCCAGGAAATCTGGGACACTATGAAAAGTCCAGACCTAAATGTAATAGAAGAAGGAGAAGAATCCCAGTTCAAAGACTAAGAAAATATATTTAACAAAGTCATAGAAGAAAGTTTTCTTAACCCAAAGAAGGGCATGCCATAAAGGTACAAAAAGCTTACAGAACACTACAAAGTTTAGATCTGCAAAGAAAATCCCCATGCCACATAATAATCAAAACACTAAACAAACAGAACAAAGAAAGAATATTAAATGCTACAAGGGAAAAAGGTCAGGTAAATATTAAAGGCAGGAGTATAAGAATTATGCCAGACTTCTCAATGGAGACTCTAAAAGTTAGAAGGGCCTGGGAAGATTACTTGCAAACTCTAAGAGACCATGGATGCCAGTCCAGACTACTATATTCAGCAAAACTTTCAATCACCATAGATGGAGAAAATACAATATTCCATATCAAAGTCAGATTTAAACAATATCTATCCACATATTCAACCCTACAGAAATTACTAGAATAGAAATTCTAACTCAAGGAAGTAAACTATACCTACAAAAATACAGGCAATGGTTAATCTCATACCAGCAAAATCCAAAGAAGGGAAACACGCACACACACATGCACACACACATCCATGCACACACACTACCACCACCAACAACAACAACAAAATAGTAGGAATTAGCAATCACTAACCATTAACATCTTTCCGTGTCAATAAACTCAATTAGCCAATAAAAAGACACGGGCAAATAGAATGGATACAAAAACAAAATCCATCCTTCTGCATACAAAAAAAATGTACCTCAACATCAAAGATAGACATTACTTCAGAATAAACAGTAGGAAAAAGATATCACAAACAAATTGACCTAAGAAGCAAGCCAATGTAGCTATCCTAACAACTAACAAAATAGACTTCAAACCAAAATTAATCAAAAGAGATGGTGAGGGATAGTTCATACTGATTAAAGGAAAAATTCACCAAGAAGACATTTCAGTTCTGATCCTCTATTCCCAAATGAATGCACAACCACATCTGTAAAAGTAACATTACTAAACCATTTTGTTGTTTTTGCTTTTGTTTTTTTTGAGACAGGGTTTCTCAGTGTAGCCCTGACCGTCCTGGAACTAGTTCTTGTAGACCAGGCTGGCCTCAGACTCACAGAGATCCACCTGCCTCTACCTCCTGAGTCCTGGGATTAAAGGCATGAGCCATCAACACCCAGCAACATTACTAAATCTTTTTTTTTTTTTTTTGGTTTTTTGAGTCAGGGTTTCTCTGTGGCTTTGGAGCCTGTCCTGGAACTAGCTCTGTAGACCAGGCTGGACTCAGACTCACAGAGATCCGCCTGCCTCTGCCTCCCGAGTGCTGGGATTAAAGGCGTGCGCCACCATCGCCCGGCTAACATTACTAAATCTTAGATCACACATTGAGCCTGACACATTAACAGTGGGGGACTTCACCCTCCTGCTCTCACCAATGGACAAGTCAACCAGACAGAAACTAAACAGAGAGCTAGTGAAACTAAGAGATGATGTGGCTCAAATGGACCTAACAGGTATTTATAGAACGTTTTACCCAAACACAAAAGAATGGATTTCTCATATAGTTAATTTTGGAGAAGGTTCCATGAAGTGCTGAGAAAGACATTCTTACTATAAAGTTTCCCACCATATACAAAACTGTGCAACTCTTTCCCCATAACCTCTCCTGCTTAAAAAGGTATGTCTAAGACAGATGTGCCTCCACCACACAAGACCACCGAAACCTTTCACCTCAAGTCTTTGTACTGGGAGAGGAGTCACTACCATCTGAGCGGCCAGGACAGTGTTATCACTGAAGCCAAAGGATAATGTTCTTCCCACTTTTCTCAAAGTTCTCCCAGGCATGCTGGAAACACATGAGAATGCAAGTACAGATTGGCAATGCTGGTCCAGCTCTGAGGTTTTTCCTTCAAAAGTGGGTGGAGCTGTGGCAGCAGGAACCCTTTTCCCTCTTCAAGGAGTAAGTTGTCCAGATAGAGGACTCTTATATTATCTGCTACACTAAAAAAAATAGGTTTGTAAATCTATTTATGTGGTAATAGCTCATGGCTTAAAACACTACATTAGTATCTTACAAATTTAAATGCCAAAACCCGTGGGGATTCCTAATAAACCTTGTTTTGATAATGTTAAGAGACAAAATATTTAAAACATGGAAGATCACTATTTCCAAAAATAAGCCTCGCAGATTTTTTCAGTGTTCTTCATAATAGCAACATTTTTCTCCCCCCTTATGTCTCTTTGGTTTCTGTTCCATGAAACTGTTCATATTTCACGTATATAAAACACACAGCAAATGTTCTAAATATGCAAAGTGTTTTGATTACGAAATAAAACCTTTACTTAGATAGCTCATATATCTGAAAAGTAAACAGCATGGTACAAATAGTCTTTTAGCTAAAAATGATTAAGAGATAAATTGAAAGTATCTAGAAGTAGTTGATAATAAAAATTTAATATATCAACGTTTTCTTGAAGAACCAAAGATATTTTTAAAGGTAATGTCTGAAATTCATTTTATCAATAGCAAAAACACATGTCCAAACAGCTAAGCTTTTAGTTGAGAAGTTAAAACAAAGCAACAGAAACCACATGTTCCAAAAGACAATAAATAAGAACATAAACAAATAATACACATAAGAAGAAAAAACTATTGCTTTAAAATATTTTAATAGGATAGAGTAACTATACACAATCTGGGGGAATTTTCAAAAACATTCTTGTTTCTTTAAATGCAAATAAATTTCTTAGATAAAAAAGCTGCCTTTTTTTTTAAAAAAAGGAGGGGAGACTTTAGCTATACTGAGCAAATAAAAAATGAATATGAGTAACCAGATATTAAAATTAAAAGAATAAATAACTACACTCAATAAAAAACATGTGTGGGAAAGCTATAAAAATATTAAATACTGATATAAAGAATATATTTTTGCAAAATTAATCATGAATAACAAAATTGAAGCAAGAAATAGTGAACGCACTGTTCAACATTAACGGCCAACCTGATAGAGCCCAGAGTTACCTGAAAAATGTCTCAGTAGAGAAATTGTCCTTATTGTGTTGGTCAGTAGACATGTATGGGGGATTGTCTTGATTGTTAATTGGTGTAGGCAGGCCAGATCACTGTGGGAAGAACTATTCCCTGGACAGGAAATCCCAGATGCATAAGAAAGCTAACTGAGCACAAGTCTGAGTGAGTGGAGATCCCGGTGGCAGGCAGTACCCCTCAATGGATTTTGCTGCGCTTCTTTTGCTGTGGAATTAGTTCCTTATTGAATTCCTTCCCTGAATTCCCTAAATGATGACTTCTCCCTATGAGAAGTATAAACCTTATCCCACCCTTATTTCTTTTGGTGGTGGTGTTTGTTCTAGCAACAACAACCAAAATAGAACACTTGACTATGCCAATAAGCATGTAAAAGATAAAATTACAAGTTCAAAAGAACTTTTTCAAAAATGGAATTCCAGGCTCATGAAATGTTGCTGATACTTCCCACCAAACTGTAAGGAATACATAATTTTTTGAGCACTGTTTCCACAAAGTCCATTAAGTCAGAGAAACTAGACCATTCTCTAGGACTAGAGTATTGTAAGTTGTCAAACAAGGTAAACATGGTGCCATAATCATAATTAGCTTTAAATAAACCTTACTGTATACCAAGAACTATCATAAATGTTCTCAATATTTTATCTCATTCATTGACCGTGACAGGACACAGCTTGGATGTCATCCAAATTAATTGGATGTTACAGGTAAGAAACATGAAGCCAGAAAACTACTCCTTCA
Source organism: Microtus pennsylvanicus (assembly GCF_037038515.1). NCBI lineage: Eukaryota > Metazoa > Chordata > Mammalia > Rodentia > Cricetidae > Microtus > Microtus pennsylvanicus. The sequence goes on from NC_134581.1 coordinate 133,279,375, forward strand.
GATCATACAGCAAATAGATGACCAAGCTACAATTCAAATTCCGAGAATCCAGTTCCAAAAGCCTGTACTCGTAAGTGCTGTCCCAGTCTTCCAACAACAAAATAGCAAACCAAATTATTCCTTAGATGTAAAAATAGTTGCTAATCCTCTGATGATAATATATAAAACAAAATAACGTCATAACATGATCAGACAAGTTTTACTCCAAAGATATATTGCTGGTTGAGAGGGGAAGTATTGGGGGGAGGACGGGAGAAAAATAGTTCAGGGGCCTAGAGCACTTACTGTTCTTGCAGAGGATACAGGATCGATTCCCAGCAACCACATGGTGGCTCACAACCACATGTAACTTCAGTTCTAAGGTGTCTGATCATTTCTTCTGGCCTCTGCAGACACCAAGCACATAAACGGCGCACAACATACATGCAAGCAAAATACCAGTATGCATAAAATAAAATAGTTCAAGGCAATACATCAGCAAGCTAGAGAAGTCTTTCACGTAGCAAGAGACAAGAAATCTATCATAACACAAAAACTAAAAAGAATTTCATTAACATGGAAAAGACTTTACTAAAAACTTTCTATATATGTCCTGAATAGAGCAAAAGCCGACAAAATGGCTTTTCCTATAATAATTAGTATTATTTGTCATAATACTAATATACCAATGAATAAGACAAAAGATATGAGATGTGAAAGAAAGAAAGTCCATACTTGTAAACATGAGGGTAGCACCAGCCAGGGAAACAAATGGGCCAGCTGAAGATCTTCGCCTCTCTGTCTCTCTCTCTCTCTGTGTCTCTCTCTCTCTCTCTCTCTCTCTCTCTCTCTCTCTCTCTCTCTCTCTGTCTCTCTCTCTCTCTCTCTGTCTCTCTGTCTCTCTCTGTCTCTCTCTCTCTCCTCCAAATCCAATCCACTAGTCTCACCCCCCAGCTCTGCCGCACCCCATCTACTGTGGCTACCCTTCCTCTCCTGCCTCCAGATATCTCCAGTGACCCACACAGATCTTCCCTCCGAGCTTCAGGCCACTCCTGCCAGGAAAGCAGAGAGACTACCTGTAGATCTTCACTCTCCCTTTGTTCCTCCAAATCCAGCCCCTCGGCCTCATCCCCAGCTCTGTCGCAGGCCAACTGCCACACTCATCTCCTGCAGATCATTCCCATATTCCCTTTGAAATTCCCCAGCCAACCCACTCATTGCTTTCTCCCAGCCCCCAACTCCAGCAGGCGTTCCCTGGAAACACACCATACACTCCAGCCATGGAAGAGGTAGGCTAACTGCAGATCTTCACCTCTCCCTCCCTGCCTAGAGATATTAAAACGAAATATCAATAATCATAGAAAGCTTACAAACCCATGGAAACTGAATAAGTCACTACTAAATAAAAAGGGGGAGCCAAGAAATAAATTTCGAAAAGACTTCCTAGGATTTAATAAAAATGAATGCAGCACGTGCCCAAATACAGGACATAATGAAGGTGGCTCATATTCATAGCATTAAGTAGCTATATTATAACCATAACAATGATGATGATGATGATGATAATGGAGAGATCTAATAACAGTAACTCAACAGCACACCTGAAAACTCTCGAACAAAAAAAAGAAATCACACCCAAAATCAGTGGCTGACAAGAACTAGTCAAACTCAGGACTAGAGTCAATAGAATAAAAACAACAAAAAGACAAAGAACCAAACAAATGATTGGTTCCTTGAGACAATCAATAAGATTGACAAACTCTTTTTTTTAAATTCATTTTACATATCAACCACAACTTCCCTGCTCTCCTCTCGCTCCCCCACACCCCTAACCCACCCTCCATCCACTTCTCAGAAAGGGCAAGGCCTCCCATGGGAAGTCAACAAAGCCTGGCACATTAAGTTGAGGCAGGACAAAATCTCTCCCCACTTCATCAAAGCTGAGCAAGGCATCCCACCACAGGGAATGTTCTCCAAAATGCCAGTTCATGTGCCAGGGATAGATCCTGGTCCTACTGCCAGGAGCTCCACAAACAGACCAAGCAACTGTCACCCATTAGCAGAGGGCCTGGTTTAGTCCTGTGTAGGCTCCCCAGATGAAGACTAACAAACTCTTATCCAAATTAATTAAAAGGCAGAGAGAAAGAATGCAAATTAACAAAATTAAAGAGGAAAAGAAGGCCATGACAACAGAAACAAAGGAAATCCGGAGAATCATAAGAATATACTTTAAAAATTTATATTCCACCTAATTGGAAATTTTTAAAAAATGAAGGATAATTTTCTAGATATATACCACTTACCAAAGTTAAAACATTCATGTAATTTTAAACAAACCCATGATCCTTAGTAAAATAGAAACAGTAATTTAAAAGTCTTTCCCCCCCCCAAAAAAAATCACTCCAGGCCCAGATGGTTCTACCACAGAATTTTACAAGTCTTTTTAGAGAAGAGTTAAGGCAAATATTCCTCAAATTATTCCACAAATAAAAAAAGAATGAACATTGTCCAATGTGCCACAATTGTTCTGATACCCAAACCACATAAAGACCCAACAAGGAGTTACAGACCAACTTCCCTTATGAACATAGATACAAAAACACTCAATAAAATACTTACAAACTGAATCCAGGAACACAACAAAAAGATCATCCCCCATGATCAGGTAGGCTTCATCTCAGAGATTCAGGGATGGTTCAATAAATAGTGAAAATAAGTAAATGCATCCACCATAGAAGCAAACTGAAAGAGAGGAAAACACATGATCATCTCATTAGATTCAGAAAAAGCCTTTGACAAAATTCAACACTATGATAAAAGTTCTGGAGAGATTAGGCATGCAAGTGACATACAACAACATAATGAAGACAGTTTACAGCAAGGCCATAGCCAATATCAACTTTTTTTTGAGAGAAACTCAAAGCAATTTCATCAAAATCAGGAATAAGACAAGTCTGTCCACTCTCTCCACACGTTTTCAATATAGCACTTGAAGTGTTAGCTAGAGCAAGAAGCCAACTGAAGGAGAGCAAGAGGATACAAATTGAAAAGGAAGACGTTAAAGTGTCTTTATTCATAGATGATATGAGAGTATACATAAAAATTCCACTGAGGAGCTCTTACAGAAAACAATTTCAGCAAAGTAGTTGAATACAAAATTAACTCACAAAAATCAGAAGTTCTCCCATATGCAAATGATGATGAGATCAAGAAAGAAATCAGGAAAATGACAGTCCTCACAATAGCCACAAATAATAAACAATATCTTGGGGTACCTCTAACCAAACAAGTGAAAACTTGTATGAGAAAAACTGCAAGACATTGATGAAAGAATTAAAGAAGATATCAAAAGATGGAAAGATTCCTCATGCACATAAATCGGGAGGGTTAATATAGTAAAATAGGGCCACCATACCAAAAGTAATTTACAGATTCAACGTAATTCATCAAAATTCCAACATTATTTCTCACACCTTTTGAAAAGACAATTTTCAGCTTCACGTGGAAATACAATATATTCAGGAGAGTTAAAACAATCCTGAAAAATAAAAGAACTATAGGAGACATCACTGTTTTATGACAGAGCTATGGTAATAAAAACAGAAAGGTATCGACAAAAAGAAAGAAAGAAAAGAAAAAAAACCAAACACATTGACCAATAGAACTAAATTGAAGATACAGTTATAAACCCACACACAAATGAACACCTGGTTTTTGATAAAGAAGCAAGAAACACATGCTAGACAAAAACACAGCATCTTCAAGAAATAGTGTTGGTCAAACTGGAATACTGCATGCAGAAAAATCCAAATAGATCCATACATACCACCATGCACAAAGCTCAAATCCAAATGGGTCAAAGAGTCCAACAGAAAACCAGATACCCTGAACCTGATAGCCGGGAAAGTGGGGAACAGTCTTGAGCTCATTTGCACAGGAAAAGACTTTCTGAACAGAACACCAATAACACAGGCTTTAAAAGATCAGTAATTAATCAATGAAACCTCATGAAAATGAAAAGCTTCTGGGAAGCAAACCACCATGATTCAGTCAAAGCAACAACCTACAGAATGGGAAAAGATTTTTACAAACTACACGTTCGATAGAGAGCTAATGTCCAAAATACATAAAGAACTAAAAAAAAAACTGGACATCAAGAAAACAACACAATTTAAAATGGGGGTATAGATCTGAAAACAAGAAATTCAAATACCTAAGACAAAGAAATGTTCAACATCCTTAGTCATCAGGAATTTTCAAATCAAAACGACTTTGAGAGTTGATTTGATACCCATCAGAATGGCTAAGATCAGCAAGATAAGTGACAGCTCCTGCTGGTGAGGATGCGGGGTAAGGGAAACACTCATCTATTGTTGGTGTAGTGCAAACTTGTACTGCCATTATTAAAACCAGTGTGGTGGTTTCCCCGGGAAAATAGGAATGGATCTACCTCAAAATCCAACTATACCACTCGGGCATTTACCCAAAGGATGCTTCACCCCGCCAAAGAGACACTTATTCAACTATATTCATTACCGCTATTCATGGTAGTTAGAAATTAGAGCAACATATATGTCTGTCAACAAATGAGTGGATAAAGGAAATGTGGTACAGTTACACAATGGAACCATTGGGGAAAAAAATGAAAACATGAAATTTTCAGGTATAAGGGTGGAACTAGAAAAATCATACCAAGAGAGGTAATCCAGGTCTAGAAAAGACAAATATAATATGTATTCATTTAAAGGTAGATATTAGCTGTTATATCAATGGCAACCAAACTACAAGCTATAGAACCAAAGAAATTAAACATAAAGTAAAGCCTGGGTTGTGGGGAATGACAGATAGATATCCCTAGTAAAAAGAAATAGAGTAGATAGTTATGGATGTATTGGGAGGGTCAGAGGTGGAAGGACCAAGGGAAGATGGGGAGAAAGAAGGGAACAAGGGAAGGACTATGAGGAAAGACGGCTACAATTAAGTACGATTTGACGGGTAGTATGGAAACAATACAGTAGAAGCTTCTTTCCTATGATGTGTAACTAGATGAAGGCAATGTAAATGAAACCACCAAATAATGGGGGATCCAGAGCTCAAATAGACATTGTTCATCACCAAATGAACTTCCTAATACTGGGATTGGGTTATATATAATTGAGTTGTTGGCCAAAGGCATCCCATAGGGATCCCCAAACAACTCAGGCTGTTGCCAAGGCTATAGTTCACTCTTTACAAACTAACAAGAAAGCCCTACATGCTAGCATCTTTGGCTCAGGAAGGCCTCTGCACTACCAAAGGAGAAAGGAAAATACTAACCCAGGCACAAATTCTTTGCTCTACAATGGTGTCCTGCTAGCAAGATATGCTAGGTCAGAGATGTCCCAAAGCTTATGGGAGTGACCAACCAATATCTGATTTGACTTAAGGCCCACCCATGAAATGGAATTCAAACCTGATGCTGCTTGAGTGACCAACCTGAGACTAGATAGTTCAGGGATATAGGGTAAAACCAAATACTACTATCATAAAAAAAAATTTTAATTAGTGTAGCAATAAAATGGCTCCTGAAGACATTCGGCTATACTTCTGGATCAGGTCCTTGCTCATCCACCAAGAACAGTTCTAGCTGTAGCAGACAGGAACAAGTAGAGAGAAACCCACAGACAAACTTTATGCAGAGAGTAAAAAGCCTTGGAGCACTCAGCCCTAACTGGGATGTCTTCACCAAATCCCTTCCCTCAAGGCTCAGGGAATCAGCATGATCCACACACATATGAACTCACAGAGTGAGGCAACATGTGCAGGGCCTACACAGGGCCCTACACCAGCTGGGGTCCTAGAGTTTTCAGAAAAAAAGGGACACATGACCCCATCCCTAACCCAGAAGCAATCTCCAACTGACAACTCTAGGACTCAGCCATTCATGACTCACCTAATAGAAACAAACCACCCAAAGGAAGTTCTTAACTTCCAACCATTATCACCTGCCAGAGTAGGACTCAGCCCAGATAAATTTAATGGAGGCCTGAGTCTCAGTAGTTTACCCTGAGACAATACCTGGTTGCAGGAAAGACCACAAACTGAGATTACCCAAGCACCACCCAAGAACAGACCATACAAAGGAAATGCCTAACGTTCCAACTGCTATAGATAGGACCACCTGCTAACACACACTCTCCAGGACACCCCTATACAAATGTCAGCCAATCAGGGGTCCTGAACTTTAGAAATCCCTCACCCCAACCTTTACTACTATAAAAACCCAACTCTAACTGAGCTCGGGGCTCTCTGATTATTCCAATATGTTGAACATAAGGAAAGACCGAGTTTGCAAACTTGTATAACATAAAGGCTCTTTGCTTTTACATACAGGACTCGGTCTCCTTGTTGGTTTTTGGGGAACTTCATGGATCTGGACTTAACAACAACCACTGGTAAATGAAAATTTGATTCCCTCCAAGAAAGTCTCGGAGAAATAGACTACTCTTTTTTTGAGACAGGGTTTCTCTGTAGCTTTGGTGCCTGTCCAGGAACTAGCTCTTGTAGACCAGGCTGGCCTCGAACTCCCAGAGATCCGCCTGCCTGAAAGAGACTACTCTTAAGGAAAGGCTGCATGCGCAGTAGTAGATGGCCAACCCAAAATGAAGTCAACAACACATTTGGAGTTCCTTGTCTCCCGTGTCATGTCAGGACTCTTGCTTTTATTTGTTTTTATTTTATCTTATTCTTTATTTTTATTTTATTTATAGTTTTCCCTCTCTCTTTTTACCCTATGGGTCCTTTGGGTATATATTATGGCTTCCAGTTTAGTGTTCTTGTTTGTTTGCTTATTTATTAGATTGCTTGTTTTATTGAAAATTGATTCTTCTCTTATACATCTCAACCACAGTTCACCCTCCTTCCACTCCTCCCAGTTCACTCCCACCTCCCCTCTCCCCTAGATCAATTCCCCCTCTGTCTACTGCCACAAAAGAGTAGGCCTGCAAGAGACAACAACAGGACAAGATACAGCAAGACAAGACTCATAAGCCTTGCCCAGTTTCGTGTTTATACGGGATCCCTTAGTGTGTGGATGAGTGAGTCTCTGCTCTTGTGCTTGCTCTTGGAACATTTTCCTTCTCTTTGTTTTGCCCAACTCCAAGGTGTTAGTTTTTGTTTTATCTTACTATATTATATTTTAATTCCTTAGAAGTCTGTTGGTTTTTTTAATAAGTTTTTTTATTTTATTTTGTTGTTGTTGTTTTTAAACACTGTTAAGGACTCAATCCAGGGTCTTATGCTTACTAGACAAGCACTCTACCATTGACCTAAATTCCTGTCTGTTGTTATCTTAATGAGAGACAGAAAGGGGGTGGGTCCAGATGGGAGGGAGGTGGGTAGGAGCTGGAAGGAGTAGAAGGAGGGGAAACCATAATCAGGATATATTATATGAGGAAAAAAACCTATTTTCAATAAAAAGGGGAAAATACCACTGCTATCAAGCTATTGGAATAGTAAGGGTTCAATGAAGTTTCTAATAGAAGAAAAGCATGTTAAAATTGCACTCATCTTTCCAAAAGTTACCAAACAGAAATTGTAGTAAAAGATAATATTATTTTTTGCAATAGAACTGGTTAAGTTGTACACATTGGTTGTGTTTTCTGGGGCATACAGTAAGATAAAGGTAAATGTAAAGAAATGTCTATGATCTTGGATAATATTGCTGTATAGCATAAAAACACCAGTTTCCTATAAAAGTAACTTGAAAATTTAATCCTCAACCATCTTTTAGTTGGGACTTTAAAGAGGTCAATTTCTGAAATTCATAGGGAATAAAAAATGCATATGATTACTGAAGACAGTTTTGACAGCTTAAGCAAGGAGTAGAGAATTGTGTTCTAGATACCAAGCTTGCTGCAAAGCCATTGCATTGTAGTAACTGGAGTAATTAGATCGACTCTGAAAGTGATCATAAGGTCTTTGATCAGATTTTGATCTTTGATCAAAAAGAAAAAAAATACAGATTATTCTACTTATGGTGTGAATGTATATATCCCTCCAAAATACCTGCATTGTCAGTTAAAACTCACAGGATGCAGCAATACTTGGGACTTTAGGAACTGTTTAAATCATGAGAGTAAATCCCTAAAAAAGGGATTAGTTCTTTTATAAAAAAAAGTTGGAGGGGAGTACCCATGTGCCCCGGCTGTCCTCGCCCTGATGCTCTTTGCTATTTGAGGACATCAGTACGGTCACATCTAGAGGACACAGCATTCAAGGTGCCATCTTGGAAACAGAGACTAGATCCTCACCAGACACCAAATCTGCTGGCACCTGGATCCAGAACTCCCAAGTCACAACAGTTAGTAATAAACCAATGCTGTTTGTACATAGCTTCACATATGGTATCTTGTTATGTCAGCAAGAATAGACTAATTATAACACCAAGGGTGGAGAAAGAATTTAAAACAAATTTTGAGAGTTTAATTCATAAGACAGGAAAAAATACTTTATTACAAAAAAATGTAGATATCCTTGACAATGTACCAGACAGATAACAGTCAGGAGAAAATATTTTATTGTCTAAAGACAATGAGAAGTTATCTAAAAAGTATAGGTCAGCTATTTAAGATTTCCAAGATCAGCCTGCGGCGCCAGCTGGGAACGGGGAGCTCAGGAGTCCCTTGGCCTCCTGTCTTTCTTGGGCTCTCTGCAGGACCTCTATTCCCTGGTTACTGCCTCTTTCTTCCTGGCCCACCCAGCTTCCGTCCAGAGCCCTCCCCACTTGGGCCCCACAGCCCTCTCTCGGCGTGTGGCATTGGGCGCTGGGTCCCAGTCCTCGGGGCGCCCAGGCGGGCTGCAGTTCCTTTGTTTCTGTGGCCTGCCTGCACCCAGCAGGGTAGGCGCTTTGTTTGCGAGCTGCCCAACCAGCACGGAGGCCTGATCTCTTGGCCCCAGGAGAACCAGCGCTGGGGTGAGTTTCTGGCCCGCGGTGCCAGCGGGGGACGGGGAGCTCGGGGGTCCCTTGGCCTCCTGTCCTTCTTGGGCTCTCTGCAGGACCTCTATTCCCTGGGTACTGCCTCTTTCATCCTGGCACACCCAGCTTCCGTCCAGAGCCCCCCCAATTCGCCCCCCCATCTTTTGGCGGGTGGTATCGCCCCAGTGTCTGGGCGCTAGGTCCCAGTCCTCGGAGCACCCAGGCGGGCTCCAGTTCCTTTGTTTCTGTGGCCTGCCGGCACCAAGCAGGGTAGGCGCTTTGTTTGCGAGCTGCCCAACCAGCACGGAGGCCTGTTCTCTCGGCCCCAGGAGAACCAGCATTGGGACGAGCCAGGGTTGGGCACAGAGACCTGATCCCTTGGTGCCAGGAGAGCCAACACTGGGGAGGCCGCGTTGGGTCGGCAAGGAGACCTGATCTGGTAAAAGAAGATCCATAAGGGAGTATTTGAAAGAAGAGATGGGCAGACGCCAAGGCAAGAATTCGACCAACAAACTGAAAAGCAACATGAAGCCACCAGAAACCAGCGACCTCACAACGGAAGGACGTGAGCACCTTAATCAAGAAGGAGAAAAGATTGACTTCATGAAAGTGATTGACGCCCTTAAACAGCATGTAAAAAACGCCCTTATAGAAATGGATGAGAAATAGAACAGAAAGTTTGAAGAATTGAATAAATCAGTGAATGATACCCTAGGAAACCAAGGAAAAACAATCAAACAGATAATGGAAACAGTTCAAGACTTGAAAACTGAAATAGAGGCAAAGAAGAAAACAAAAACAGAGGGCCTGCTGGACATGGAAAATCTAGGTAAACGAATAGAGACTACAGAAACAAGCATAACCAGCAGAATACAAGAGATAGAAGAAAGACTCTCAGATTCTGAAGATACCATAGAGAAAATAAACACTATGATCAAAGAAAACAGCAAGTCCAACAAACTCTCATCACAAAACATTCAGGAAATATGGGACACAATAAAAAGACCAAACCTAAGAATAATAGGAGTAGAAGAAGGAGAAGAAGTGCAGCTCAATGGTCCAGAAAATATATTTAATAAAATTATAGAAGAAAACTTTCCCAACCTAAAGAAAGATATACCTATGAAGGTGCAAGAAGCATACAGAACACCGAATAGGCTGGATCAAAAAAAACATCCCCTCGCCATATAATTATCAAAACACAAAGCATACAGAATAAGGAAAAAATATTAAGAGCGGCAAAGGAAAAAGGCCAAATTACTTACAAAGGTAAACCTATCAGACTTACACCTGACTTTTCCATGGAAACCATGAAAGCCAGAAGGACCTGGATAGATGTACTGCAGAAACTGAGAGACCATGGATGCAAGCCCAGATTACTATACCCAGCCAAACTTTCGTTCACTATAAATGGAGAAAATAAAATTTTCCAAGATAAAAACAAATTCAAACAATATGCAGCCACAAATCCAGCCTTACAGAAAGTAATAGAAGGAAAATCACTAACCAAGGAGTCCAACAATGACCACAATAACTCAGACATCTAGAGACCCTTCATCAACACAAACCAAAGAAGGGATACACACAAACTCTACGACTAAAAAAAAAATGACCGGAGTTAACAACCACTGGTCATTAATATCACTTAATGTCAATGGTCTCAACTCACCTATAAAAAGGCACAGGCTAAGAGATTGGATAAGAAAACAGGATCCAACATTCTGCTGTTTACAAGAAACACACCTCAACCACAAAGACAGGCACCTACTCAGAGTAAAGGGTTGGGAAAAGGCCTATCAAGCAAATGGACCTAAGAAACAAGCAGGTGTGGCCATACTAATCTCTAACAAAGTTGACTTCAAACTTAAATCAATCAGAAGAGATGGAGAGGGGCATTTTATATTCATAACAGGAACAGTTCATCAAGATGAAGTCTCAATCCTGAACATCTATGCTCCTAATATAAAAGCACCCAGGTACATAAAAGAAACATTGCTAAAATTCAAGGCAGCCATCAAACCGCACACACTAATAGTAGGAGACTTCAACACTCCTCTCTCACCAATGGACAGGTCAATCAGACAGAAACCTAACAGAGAAATAAGACAATTAATGGAGGTAATGAAGCAAATGGACTTAACAGACATCTATAGAACATTCCACCCAAATAGGAAAGAATGTTCCTTCTTCTCTGCAGCTCATGGAACCTTCTCGAAAATCGACCACATAGTCGGTAACAAAGCAAACATCCACAGTTACAAAAAAATATTACTAACCACCTGTGTCTTATCAGATCACCATGGATTAAAGTTAGAATTCAACAACAAGGCTACCCCCGGAAAGCCCACAAAGTCATGGAAACTGAACAGCCAACTACTGAACCATACCTGGATTAAGGAAGAAATAAAGGAAGAAATTAAAGTCTTCCTGGAATTCAATGAAAATAAAGAAACAACATACTCGAACTTATGGGACACTATGAAAGCAGTCCTAAGAGGAAAGTTCATAGCACTAAGTGCCCACTTAAAGAAAACAGAGAAAGCTCACACTGGAGACTTAACAGCCCACCTGAAAGCTCTAGAAAAAAAAGAAGCAGACTCACCTAGGAGGAGTAGGAGACTGGAAATAATCAAACTGAGGGCTGAAATCAATAAAATAGAAACACAGAGAACAATCCAAAGAATCAATAAAACAAAAAGCTGGTTCCTGGAGAAAATCAACAAGATTGACAAACCCCTATCCAAACTAATCAAACGGCAAAGAGAGAATTTGCAAATTAATAAGATCAGAAATGAAAAGGGGGACATAACCACAGACACAGAGGAAATTCAGAGAATCATTAGATCTTACTACAAAAGCCTATATGCCACAAAACTGGAAAATGTAAAGGAAATGGATACTTTCTTAGATAAATATCATTTATCAAAGTTAAATCAGGACCAGGTGAACAATCTAAATAGACCTGTTAGTCGCGAAGAATTAGAAGAGGTTATCAAAAACCTCCCTACCAAAAAAAGCCCAGGACCAGATGGTTTCAATGCGGAATTCTACCAGAACTTCCAAGAAGACCTAATACCTATACTCCTTAATGTATTTCACAATATAGAAACAGAAGTGTCATTACCAAATTCCTTTTATGAAGCTACAGTTACTCTGATACCAAAACCACACAAAGACTCAACCAGGAAAGAGAATTACAGGCCGATCTCACTCATGAATATCGATGCAAAAATCCTCAACAAAATACTGGCAAACCGAATCCAAGAACACATCCGAAAAATTATCCATTATGATCAAGTAGGCTTCATTCCTGAGATGCAGGGCTGGTTCAACATACAAAAATCTATCAATGTAATCCAGCATATAAATAAACTGAAAGAAAAAAAAACATATGATCATTTCATTAGATGCTGAAAAAGCATTCGACAAAATTCAACATCCATTTATGTTAAAAGTCTTGGAGAGATTAGGGATACAAGGGTCATACCTAAATATAATAAAAGCTATATACAGCAAGCCGACAGCTAACATCAAATTAAACGGAGAGAAACTCAAAGCCATCCCGCTTAACTCAGGAACACGACAAGGCTGTCCACTTTCGCCATACCTCTTCAATATAGTGCTGGAAGTTCTAGCAATAGCAATAAGACAACATAATGGGATCAAGGGGATTCAAATTGGAAAGGAAGAAGTTAAACTTTCGTTATTCGCAGATGATATGATAGTGTACATTAGCGACCCCCAAAACTCCACCAAAGAACTTTTACAGCTGATAAACAGCTTTAGTAATGTGGCAGGATACAAGATCAACTCCAAAAACTCAGTCGCCCTCTTATACACAAAGGATATGGAAGCAGAGAGGGAAATCAGAGAAGCTTCTCCATTCACGATAGCCACAAACAGCATAAAATATCTTGGGGTAAATCTAACCAAGGAAGTGAAAGATCTATTTGACAAGAACTTTAAGGCATTGAAGAAAGAAATTGATGAGGATACCAAAAAATGGATGGACATCCCTTGCTCTTGGATTGGGAGGACCAACATAGTAAAAATGGCAATTCTACCAAAGGCAATTTATAGATTCAATGCAATCCCCATCAAGATCCCATCAAAATTCTTCACAGATCTGGAGAGGACAATAATCAACTTTATATGGAAAAACAAAAAACCCAGGATAGCCAAAACAATCCTATACAATAAAGGATCTTCTGGAGGCATTACCATCCCTGACTTCAAACTCTATTACAGAGCTACAGTAATGAAAACAGGGTGGTACTGGCATAAAACAGAGAAGTCGACCAATGGAATCGTATAGAAGACCCGGATTTTATCCCACAAACCTATGGACAACTCATTTTCGATAAAGGAGCTAAAAGTATACAATGGAAGAAAGAAAGCATCTTCAACAAATGGTGCTGGCACAACTGGATGGCAACCTGTAGAAGAATGAAAATAGACCCATATCTATCACCGTGCACAAAACTCAAGTCCAAATGGATTAAAGACCTCATTATCAGCCCGAAAACACTGAACCTGATAGAAGAGAAAGTGGGAAATACCCTACAACAGATGGGCACAGGTGATCGCTTCTTAGGTATAACCCCAGAAGCACAGGCATTAAGGGCAACATTGAATAAATGGGACCTACTAAAACTGAGAAGCTTCTGTAAAGCAAAGGACACTGTCACTAAGACACAAAGGCAACCTACTGACTGGGAGAAGATCTTCACCAACCCCGCAACAGACAAAGGTCTGATCTCCAAAATATATAGAGAACTCAAGAAACTAGACTTTAAAATGCTAATTAACCCAATTAAAAAATGGGGCACTGAACTGAACAGAGAATTCTCAACAGAAGTTCAAATGGCCAAAAGATACTTAAGGTCGTGCTCAATTTCCTTAGCAATCAGGGAAATGCAAATCAAAACAACTTTGAGATACCATCTTACACCTGTCAGAATGGCTAAAGTCAAAAACACCAAGGATAGCCTTTGCTGGAGAGGCTGTGGAGGAAGGGGTACCCTCATCCATTGCTGGTGGGAATGCAATCTTGTGCAACCACTGTGGAAGTCAGTGTTTCGGTTTCTCAGGAAATTCGGGATCAACCTACCCCTGGACCCAGCAATACCACTCTTGGGAATTTACCCAAGAGATGCTCTATCACATGTCAAAAGCATTTGTTCAACTATGTTCATAGCAGTATTATTTGTAATAGCCAGAACCTGGAAACAACCTAGATGCCCTTCAATGGAAGAATGGATGAAGAAAGTATGGAATATATACACACTAGAGTACTACACTGCGGTAAAAAACAATGACTTCTCGAATTTTGCATGCAAATGGATTGAAATAGAAAACACTATCCTGAGTGAGGTATCTCAGACCCAAAAAGAAGAACATGGGATGTACTCACTCATAATTGGTTTCTAGCCATAAATAGGGGTCACGGAGTCTACAATTGGCGAACCTAAAGAAGCTAAGTAAGAAGGTGAACACAAGGAAAAACATATAGTTATCCTCTTGGATAAGGGAAGTAGACAAATTTGCCGGGGAGAAAAGTGGGATCTTGGGGGTGGGGTGGGAAGGGGGTAAGGGGAGATGGGGAGAGAAAAGGTAGAAGGGAAGGAGGGGGGACTTGGGGAAACAGGAGGATCGGGATAAAGGAAGGTTGGATAGGGGAGCACGGAAACACAATTCTTAGTTAAGGGACCCACTTTAGGGTTGGCAAGAGACTTGACCCTAGAGTGGCTCCCAGGTGCCCAAGCTGAGGTCCCCAGTTAGTTCCTTGGGCAGCTGAGGATAGGGAACCTGAAATGACCCTATCCTAGCGCAATACTGACGAATATCTTGCATATCATCCTAGAACTTTCATCTGGCGATGGATGGAGATAGAGACAGAGACCCACACTGGAGCAATGGACTGAGCTCCCAAGGCCCCAATGAGGAGCAGAAGGAGGGAGAACATGAGCAATGAAGTCGGGACCACGAGGGGTGCACCCACCCACTGAGACAGTGGAGCTGATCTACTGGGAGCTCACCAAGGCCAGCTGAACTATTACCAAAAAAAGCATGGGATAAAACTGAACTCTCTGAACATGACGAACAATGAGGGCTGATGAGACGCCAAGGACAATGGCACGCAGTTTTGATCCTATGCAATCTGCTGGCTTGGTGGGAGCCTAGCCAGTTTGGATGTTCACCTTCCTAGATATGGACGGAGGGGGGAGGACCTAGGACTTACCACAGGGCAGGGAACCCTGACTGCTCTTTGGACTGGAGAGGGAGGGGGAGAGGAGTGGGGGGAAGGGGAGAGGGGTGGGAGGAGGGGGAGAAGAGTGGGAGGAGGGGGAGAAGAGTGGGAGGAGTGGGAGGGAAAGGGGAGGCTGGGAGGAGGTGGAAATTTGTTTTTTTTTCTTTATTCTTCTTTTATCAATAAAAAAAAAGATTTCCAAGATCAATAATGAAAGAATGGGCAATCAAAGAAAATGAGACCGAGCCGGGCGGTGGTGGCGCACGCCTTTAATCCCAGCACTCGGGAGGCAGAGGCAGGCGGATTTCTGGGAGTTCGAGGCCAGCCTGGTCTACAAGAGCTAGTTCCAGGACAGGCTCCAAAGCTACAGAGAAACCCTGTCTCGAAAAACCAAAAAAAGAAAGAAGAAAAAAAGAAAGAAAATGAGACCGAGATAGGAGTAAGCAACAACAGAAGAAGTGCAGCAAACATGGAAGTTTATAAAAATAATTGCCAAGACAAATTTATACTTACAAACATGCAAGTTAAACTAGCAAGAAAACATGTCTGCATGTTAATCAGATTAAGCAAACCTAGAAAGCAGGCTTGAACCCAGTGGTGGGACAGACATGGTGATCCAAGACCCCTCCAATGCATCTGGAAACATGCGCAAACACAGCCACTCTGGTGTGCAATCTGGCGGTACTTTGATTGGATGGACATATATAATCCGTGCCCAGCAATTTCGTTCCTGGCTTTCTATCTCACAAATCAGTAAGGAAACATACTTAAGAAGAGTTCCTTGAGCTGTTTGTAATAGCAACTGTTGGAAGCAATCTAGCTGTCAGTTACTGAGGAGCAGCTGAGGAAAATGTGTAGAGGGCAGATTATCATATGCTAAGCATTATTTAGAAGCAACAAAACTAAGGGGTACAAAGAAACACAGATCGAGTTTTAAGAAAACTGCAGTGAGTACAAAGAAAGGACCGCCCAGGGAGCAGGGCTGATGATGGCCTCTGAAGACACTGGTATGATTACATAACTCAATAATTTGCACCAGAAAGTTTACACAGTCAAGTATATACTTAAAAACACGTGGCTTTTAAATTTGTGGGTTTTAATATAGGCACAATAAATTCTATGCTACTAGGCAGCCAATGAAAGGTAGGCAGTTCTTACGCGCTCACAAATGTTCTCCTACTATACAAAGTAAAATATAAACCTGCGAAGTGAGAACTGTGGCAAGCTCTTCTGCATCATGTAAATGTGTATTTAACTGGGTACATGCTTGTAAATCTACGCACACGCATGCAGGGAGTCAGAAAGAAAAGGGAAATAAGAAATTTTTATCAGAGGTTGGCTCTGGGATCAGAAATTGAATAGTAAAGGAACAGAGGAAAGGGAGAGACCTATGTGGATGTCACTTTGCATTTGATTATGAAATGGTTTGAAATTTGGTTCGAATTTTGTTAAATAATCAAATTATTACAAAAATAAATATAAGATGTATGCATATACTGGAACAAAATGATATTGTCATTTCCTATGTGTCTTCCTTCAAAATTGAGGTTGCAGGCCACTAATACTTACCTTTATAGCTGTTAAAACAATTTCTGACATATGACAAGAAATAAAACAAAGCTGGGAAAGACACGAAGAGGGAGGAACTAATAATGTAGGGGGGACTGGCAAGTTGTTTTTTCTTTCCGATTTTCTACAATTTTTACATTGTCAAAATTTGTCTCAAATTGGGAAGGGAGGATGGACCCAAGTATGGGGAAGGCTAACTGCACAAATCGGAGTAGGAGAAGCCTACCTTGTGTGTTGCCACAGGGCCAAAGGCTATGCCTGGATGTCTTCTCTAACACTGCTGATGGCTGCCCTCCTGGCTTTCTGAACTATGCATCTTAGCTCAGAGTGGCCATAGGGAGAATGGGTGCTGTGAGAACAGAGGTCTCAGTAAGGAGAGCCAACTGTGGCCGCATTTTTTACTCTGATTTATAACTGAAGTGGGGGATGCTCTGGCTACCTCCACAAGTAAGCAAAGGCAGACTGCATACAACTGAGACTCACTGGAGACCCCACACCCATGCAGGCTTAACTCCTGGCTCTCTCATCTGTCGCTCAAACAGCCCTTAGAAAGCCTCTAAGCCATTCAACATGCATTTGACCTCCTTCTTGTCCAAGGCTCTTTCTTTCCATTTCTTGACCCTCTGTCCCATCTTCACTTTCCAGATGCTCTCCAAGGCTTCGTCTTTCTAAGTATCTTTTATGTGCTAAAGATCGGACTCTGTTGCTGGGTTCCGGTGAATGTTGCTTAAAACACAAAAGGTTAAGCAGAGAGCAACTTTATTGATTAAACATCCATTTCCTTCCCTTTTGTTTTTTGTAAGAGCCCTTGATGTTGCCTCTGATTGACAGCCCCACCTGCACACTCTGGCCCTGGATTCCCCTTGGTAATGTCACTGAGCTGCAGAACTCCACAACCACTCCACACAAGCCCCACATCCTTCATGTGCATTTTTAAAGAGGAAAGAGGAGAAATATAGCTTTTCTCTCTTTATCATCCCTTCTCCGTCCCTTAGATATTTCTAGAAGTCCCTATTGAATGAGGAAAAGGAAAGAAACGGAGAGAGGAGAAAAAGGCTTTAGCCAAAGCCCCTCCCTTTTATTTTCAATCCTTCAGCTCGCAGCAAGCCTTTGACTAGGCTTTCAGGAAGGTGACAACCTTGTTCAATTAGCTTTTCCTCCTCACCTCTCACAGTGTGAATGACCTAAAGATTCCTGACTGCAAGACTAACAAAATGACACCCATTAACAAGCTCGGCGTGAGAGGCTTGGCATGATGGTGGCTCTGCCCTGTTGTCGGCTCAAGATAATGACTACATCAGCCGGCTCTGATTCTTCCTGCTCTCCCCTGAAAGTGTAATATTGAAATAACAGGGCACCACTACGTTGCCATTAGAGACGAGGAGAAGACTCCTACGTACAGAAGCCAAATGTCCAGTTAGTGATAGATAGCCAGCAATAAATAAGGTTGAGAAAATCAACATAATGCATTCTGTCTCCATACATCTCAACTCACAGCACTTGATCTAAGCATGAGAACCAGATCATCAGGACAATGACTTGAGCATGTAGGACCAGCATGTCCCGTGGGAAAAAGCCCTGCTTGAGCAGTTTTACCATCTTTGTGGCTCCTTCCCTGGGTTCTACCCTCACCCTCACCTCTGATAATCCAGTCCAGAGCTTGGCAGGAAATTGTGACATGGACCAGGTTCTAGCTTAGCATCAATGGGATATCAACTAGATGAAGCTATGGAACCAAAACTGAGATGAAAAGCCAGAGTACCCAATGCTCCCTGGCAGTACTCAGGATGACCCAGACCCCTGATGAAGATGATTCAATGAGCCAGGAGTGTACTTCTTTTTATTACCTTTCAAGAGCATTAATACACTTCTGGGGATTTTGCAAGGTAATAATAGTAGGTATTATTAAAAAGTCAGTTCCATATACATCTTATTAGAACACAAAAGGAGGTTTGGTGGAGGCTGTTCGTTTGTTCCTACCTGTCAGTACAGAAATAATTGTACAGTAACTATATTAGTTGTAACACAGCTTGGTCTATTAGCTTATGCATATTTCTACCTAGCTCTTATATCTTAAATTAAGCCATTTCTATTAATCTGTGTACCTACTGGTAAGGTTCTGTCCAGCATCTGTCTCCTGACGTGGCTACATGGCTTCTCTTTGACTCCACATACTCTCTCTATATATCTCTTCCCTGCTATAGGTTGAAGAGCTATAACATATTTATGGCAGTAAAACATATTCACAGCATACAAAGGAGAATCCCACATCAAGTAGAAAACTGTTAAAACACATTACCTCTTTTTTATCTTATTATATTTTACTATAGTTTGTGTTCCTCTGGTGTTTGGCGTCTATTGTTCTGCAAGGCGAAGATGGTACAGAAAAATGTGTTATCATGCTTCTCTTCTAATGCTAACTTAAACAATATCATGTTGGTAGCTTGAAGTCAACTATGGTGCTAGTTTTGACATCATAGAAATTAACAAATGCTGCAAATCAAGACTTGGTGTATTGTTCTGTTGATGGCCAAGGCTGGGACTTACCAACCTGTGCTCCAATAGTCAACTTAACTTTTAGTTTATTTTTTTATGACTCACAAATTAAAACTTGATTTTTCCATTTTAAAGTATTATCAAAAAAGAAATAGGAGGAGAAAAAAAAGTGGGACAAAAGGGTCTCCTACAAAGGGCCAGACAGTAAATATTTAATATTTTTGTCTCTGTGGGATTTATGTCACAACTACATAATTCTGCACTGATATACAAAAGCAGCCACTGAGTGTAATTATACATTAATATAATTTTATTTATAGGTTGTGAGTCAAATTTGACTTTCAAGACAGAGTTGGTCAATTTTTTTTCTTTTTTAAGATTTAGTTATTTGTTATGTACACAATGTTCTGTCTGCATGTTTGCCTGCCCACCAGAAGAGAGTATCAGATCTCATTATAAATAGTTGTGAGCTGCTACTAGTTTGCTGGGATTTGAACTCAGTCGTTACTCTTAACCTCTGAGTCACGTTGGAGATCTAGAGCAAAGAAGTACTCTGAAGGTGCTGGAGAGACTGCTCAGCAGTTAAAAACACTTACTCTTCTTACAGAAAACTAGGTTTGAGTCCCAGCACCCACAGGCGGTGGCTCACAATTGTGTGTAGCTCCAGATCCAAGGTATCTAACATCCTCTTATGGACTCATTAGGTACCAGGCTTGCACCAGATATACATTCAGGCAAAATATCTTTATATACAAAATATTTTTGAAAAAGAAGCATTCTAAGAGAATCAATTACCTATACAAAATAGGCAATTTAAAGGGGGACATTATATATTTTATCATGATTTGAAAATATGTGGTATACGCCCTTTAGATGATTAAAATCTTAATAAAAATGATGTACTTTGGCATTTTGGTTGATGATCAGTGGTTTGGTTGTTACCAGCATACCTCAGTGCCTACTGTCTTTACATAGTCTATGATTTACCATACCCCTTTTCTTCTCAGGAAGACATCGTTGAACACTTACCACATAATAGACAGGGAAAAAAAGAAAAGAAAATGATGAGGTTCATATTTTATCAGCATGCACAGTCCCACATAAGAGACTTGCCATGGGTGTGGTATCATGAGACAGAGCAACACCACAGAAATACAGAATATCCAAGCACTGTGAGGCAGAAACTGAAGAAAATGATGTTTATTGTTCTAAGGGATCCCACAGAGAGCAGGAGAAGAACCCACACAGCAGCACTCTGGAAGTAGATATTAGTTCCGTTATCGTGTGTGGGAAAACTGACTCATAGGGGTTTAGTAAACGTATCTTAAAATAATTCAGATAAGGGCAGAGCCAATATCTAGAAGTGAGTATCTAGAGTATCAAAGAATTAAGTCCAAGTTCTTTGGACCTTAAAACCTTTGTCTATCCACCCGATTCCTAACCAATACCTTGTTTATAGACATGACCAGTTTCATATCTTATGGCATTCTAAAACACATCTCAAATTTTTGAGATCTTCTGTCTCTGTGCTTAAGTTCCCTTTGCCCCAACAGTCAAAAGATAATGCTAATTTAATATCCGCAGGTCTCTGAACGGAGCTCTGACGTAGTATTGGTGGTGAGCTAAACTCAGTTAAATTAAAAGTTCTAGCATGACACTGTATAAATAGATACAACACTCTCAAAGTATTAGTAAAACATTTGGGCTTTTGAAGGTCTGGCAATAGCATAGGCAGTTGCTTGCTCTTTGTAGAAATAGCTCTCTGGAAGCAAGATTCAACCACTCATGCTGGGTGAACCTGAGGTGGAGTCCATGGCGTCCAAGTTCAAGGATACACAGAACTATCACCTGCAGGTCTTACAGGCAGGCAGACATTTTACTTCAAAAGACAGGGAAACCCCAAAAGCCCTCTATGGTAGTTTGAAAGAGAATGGCCCCCATATACTCATGTATTTGAATGCTTGGTCCCCAGTTAGTGGAACTGCTTGGGAAGAATTAGGAGATATGGCATTTTCGGAGGAAGTGCATCACTAGGGGATGAGCTCTGAGGTTTCAAAAGCCCACACCACTCCCAGTTGCTTCTCTCTTGACCTCATGGTTGTTGTCTCAAGCTGTAAGTTCTCAGCATTGCTTGAGTGCCATGCCTGCCGGCCGGCCGCCATACTCCCTGCCATCGTGGTCATGGACTCAGCCTTGGAAACTGTAAGCCCCAGTAAGCTCTTCTATAAGTTGCATCAGTCATAATGCTTTGTTACCATAACTGAAAAGTAAACAGACACTTTCCATCCTGGCTCCAGTGGGAGCCTGTTTGATACACAGTTTGTATATTTATCTATTCATAGAAGTCTAAAAAAATCAACATATTCTTAAATTACAGAAATGGGAATTTCATAATCTCCTTGGGAAATTTCTTCAGGAGCACAGGTTCTTAAATTTTAATGTGAATCAGAATCAGCTAAGGAGCTTGTTAAAAGTGTCTTTTCCTGGTCTATGAGAACCCCACAGTCTGATTTAGTAGGTCTCCAACCAGAACTAAAACCTTGGTTAAGATTTTTCAAGAATTCTTCAGTCCCTCTGATGAATAACATCCTCCCTTGGGCCTAACAAATTGGTAAGCTACAGGCCCACTGTCTTTCATCTGCAATTCTGAAATCCCAAGACTCTGGAATTCGGGCTTTTTTATATGACGTCTAGCAGCCAAACCTGCTGTGAACTTGCCTGATCTGGGAGTAAAGCCTGAACTTAACTCACTAGAAACGTTATGTCTCTGATTATCTAGATAATTGAAAATGAAACATTTTTGTTTGGGAAATATTAATAGGATTTTGGGGTGCTACCCCAAACCCGCTGCTAGTGCCCCAATATAAAATACATGCTCCCTCTCCCTTCCCCAAATAATGAATAGTCTACTATTTAGCTCCAATCATTCTGATAAGGGCTGTGGACCTAAGCAAAGCTTTGGCTCCATCTCTGTGGAAGGGAACTTAGTCCTTGAGTTCTTATCCTTTGAGCTGCATCAATGACTTAGAAACTCGATCTTCGGAAGGCAAGAATGTCCAGGCACGCAGTCCTAGGCAGCTATCTTTGGAAGTTCTGACTTCATAAAGTGTTTTTCTTCAAGACAATGGCCTGCAGCTCTTCACCTTTTCTGAAGCTCTGTACATTCACCTCATGAAAAGAGTCTAGACCACCTTGTTAGCCTATGGATAATTTTAAGGTTTTTGTTCACAGGTCCTTATCACACCCAACTGTTTTTCAACAGAGTTGGCCAGGCCCATTCAAAAGTCCCAGAAAACTAAATGGATGGTAGAGATGAATTCTACAGATTGAAGTATAATCAATCAAGTGACATTCTCAAAAGGAAAAGAAAAGAAAACCCAGAAAGGACATGAAGGTCAAAACCAGGAGAAAATGCCTAGGTACCAGCTGCTAAATAATGGCCAGTTAATTAACACGACCTTCGAAGTCCTGCATCAAGTTGTCTCTGCCTCCCAACGCCTCTGCTCTGTTCCTCTGTGCCTCTCCATTCACATCTTCACTCTATTGTGTTTAAGTTTTTCTGTACAACATTAACATCTTCTTTATCTAACACCATTTGTGCCTAGTGCTCAGGACTATTTGTCAATCTCCTGCTTTTCCAATCGCTAAAGACCATCCCCAATGTTGTTCACGTTCCACCACTTAGTATTGTCCCTCTCAGAGCCCCCAAATACTGCCATTTAACTGGCTGGCAACTAATCTCCATAGCCCACCAACCGAGAGCAGCCATGAAACTGGGAACCACACCCACCATCCATTCTGTGATACTTGTGCCGGATACAGGTCTGAAAGTGATTCAGCGCTAGAGAAATGTGTGCTGAATGAATGAGTACATAAATGCCTAGAACAAAGGCAAGAATAAAAACAGGAAGTCGGGCTTTGTCTAAACATGTTTCTGGAAATATAGCTAGCACATGAGAACCTGGTCTTGCTGAGGAGTGAACACACTAACGCCAAAAGTACAAAACAGAACATCCGGATCTTTCCCTTCCCTCTCCTGACTCTATTCTCCCTCAGAATCCTTAACAAAAATCCACTCTCCATATCTTTGTGCTCGTGATCTGTTCTCCACAGAGTGTAAGGTCAGAGGTAGTAGGGATCATATACACAGCTCCTTCCCCACCTTCTACCAGCTCCTAGAGTCAAGCCTGAAACAGTTTGGCACAATAAATATTTGTGAAACAATGACAGTTTAGTCAGTGGATTCCTGTATGACATTATCCTCTCAAATACCAGAGAATCTACATTCTGAGATCTCCCAAGCTCCTCCAAAGGACTTGCATCCCAAACCTCTCTTGAAAAAAAAAAAAGAAAATTATAAACTAAGATTTGGGGGATGACAAATTACAAATCTGTCCCAAAAGGAATCTATCCACCCATCCATCTCAAGTAAATTATTCTTCTGAAAAGTTACTGAAATTTACCAAACTCAAGAAAAAAAAATCTACCCTTAACATATTATTGTACTTTAGCTGCTGTTCTGAAAAAGGAAATGATGATGTCATTCCTCTCTGCTCCTCCCACACTTGTATCCATTTCATTTTTCATTCCTCAAAGTCCCAAGAGAGATTTCTCCAGAAGCAAAAGCATATTCAATGTTTTCAGAAACTCCTTTGTAATCATGAAAAACATCTTTGCAAAGAATAAAAACAGTGCAGGGAATCTTCTCTGAACCCAAATCAGACCTGGAAAACAAGAGGGCTTCAAGAAGACGTCTTTCCCTGCAAGGATTTGTCTTATAGAATAAATTACTGGTGGGCAGAGCATCAAAGTTTGCGTTATGATTACCGCTGGTCCTAACAGAGATTAGAAGTTGAAAAATAGTCCCCATAAACCATAGAACTCACATAATTTATTTTATATTTTTAAATATATATTTTGTGACCTTAAATCATTTCTAGATTTCAAATTCTCCTTATTTTCACTAACTAAAACTAAACATGTGAATTACCCTAAAGATCATTATTTTTCCAGCCATTGTATTGGCTATTTTTCTTGCAGATATAATAAAACACCCTGAAAAGTCCAACCTGACAAAAATAAGGATTGGGAGTGTTTGTTTGTTTGTTTGTTTGTTTGTTTTTGCCCCATTGATTTGTTTTGTCACAGTTCCAGGACACAGAGCCTCACTGGGGAATCCATGGTGGCAGGAACTTGAGGTACCTGGTCACATCACATTCAGTCAGGAAGCAGAGAAAGAGGAATGTCTGTGCTCATCTTGCTTAACACTTCTTAACTTTGGCCCACGGCATGGTGTCACCCATACTTAAGGTGAATTTTTCCAATCTATGTAATAATTAACCCAATCTATGTAATCCCTCACAGACATGCCCACAGTGTGTTGTTTAAATTAATATGAGATCCTATTACAATTATAACCAGTATTAAGAATCACAGGCATCAACTTTAAAGGCAGGAATGCCCCCAGAACTCAAGCATACAATTCAAGTAACACAGTGTGACCAGGGTAAGTCCTTTGAAATTGCTTTAGTAGAAATGGGGTCCAATAAGGACCTTGCATTTCAGAAGGATGAAACCAAGACTTATCAGTTTAGTGCAGCTTTGGCAGGGTCCTTGCTATGTAGTTCTGGACAGGTAATCACAATGTAACCCAGACTGGTCTTGAACTCTTAACAGTCCTCCTGTTTTAGTTTCCAAAGTGCTGAAATTGTAGCTGCGTACCACCATGACCTCCTGAATACCCCAACTTCTGACTATCTATTACATCAGTAGCCTATGCTTTACCGAATTTTCTTCATGTACAAAGTAAGTATTCTCTAGACCATATCACTTTCCATGACATTCTAGAAAAAAATGTAAAGACCATCTATTAACAGAAAGTATACACATTTAAAAACATGTATTAAAATTTACTATAGTAAGAAGCCACTTGTTTGTTTTCCTAGCCACCCAGATTCCCAAAATAATCGCACAGAAACTGTACCATTTAAATCACTGCTTAGCCAATCACTTAAGTGTATTGCTAGCTAACTCTTACATCTAGTATTAACCCATTTCCAGCATTTTATATTTTACCATGAGATTCATGGCCTGCCAGGAAGGTTCCAGCATCTGTCTCCAGTGGGGCTATATAACTTCTCTCTGGCTCCACCCTTCTTTCTCCCAGTATTCAGTTTAGTTTTCCCTGCCTAGCTCTGTTCTACTCTATTAGACCAAGCCAGTTTCTTTATTAACCAATGGTATTCACAGCATACAGAGGAAAATCCCACATCATCTCCTCTGTTCTGCTTAAATAAAAAGGAAGATTTTAACTTTAACATAGTAAAATTACATATAACAAAGCAGTTATCAAGCAAGAATTATAGTTACAATATTTATAGCTACTTTATCTTTTATCATGACTAAGAAAAACTATAATTATAACTATTTTTCAACTCCATCAAAGACTCCAGAAGTATTTACAGCATACAGAGGGGAATCCCACATAAATATACACATTATATGTCTACCACAGTTCACATAGTTTATTCAAATTAATTC
The DNA here is from genome assembly GCF_037038515.1 of Microtus pennsylvanicus. Lineage (NCBI taxonomy): Eukaryota > Metazoa > Chordata > Mammalia > Rodentia > Cricetidae > Microtus > Microtus pennsylvanicus. The sequence continues at coordinate 133,305,165 of NC_134581.1, forward strand.
CCTATAAAATTGACAAGTGACCATAGGGCACTGATCTCTAGAGTAATCAACACAAAATAGAAGTACTGGATATTGAATCTATGAATCCCTGGGTCCTCCCAATAATTTCTTCTATCCCTCTAGCCCTGTTCCACCAAGAAACAACCATATTTTCCATTTTGGTGATTGGTGTGGTCTGAATTAAATCATCCTTCTTGACATAAGTCTTGAGCCTGACCAGCAAACATATACTACCTGGAGATGTTTCTGATTTGTCAAGGGAAAGCAAAGATACAGAAGGAATGAGGGGAAGTTGAGAAAAAGAAAGGACAAGCAAACTGAAATCTAGAAAAGTTCTTGAATCTGTGCTTTTGTGTTCTGTGAGCAGACACATAAGATTGGACATTTACAATGTTCAGAAGTACAGCAACAGACTACAATCTTTCTGTAAGAGATTCTTTGGGGATTATAGAAATAAGGGGATTTACACAGAGATTATAATACTGATTATACAGAATTGATAAACTTTAACACTGCATGTGCATGTTTATTAACAAACATACTCCACAATAACAACTGGAGAAAGCTGACAGACAATGACCTATTTTACAGGGTTCAAATGCCTTTTAAAAATCTAAATAGATGAGGAAGCTTCATTCTGGTTAAGTATGTCATCATATTCTACTGCTTAAACAACCAAGTGAAGGCATGTTTGCCACTGGAGGGCTTGTATTAGAGTCCTAGCTCTTTCCCTTATTATCTCTGTGACTTTTGGCATGATGCCCACTCTTTCTGGTCCTAGATTTTTACATTTATAAAATAGGGGTGGTGGTAGCACTTCTCATAGTACTACTGAGAGAGCAAATGAGGCAAGAGAATACTGCCAAAGGAGTAGCAAAATGGGAAAAGGAGAGCAATCTATATGTTCATGACAAATCTGGTTCAATTAAAAACTGATCTTTTGAGTATCATGTTTCTCCTGACCCTCTTTTGGTGTTAGCATCCTCTTGCTGTTAAGGACCAGGCAGAAATCCAGCTCTTTTTCTCTCCATGGTTTTAGTCAATGGCTATTGTCTTCATTTTGCTCTGTCTCATTATAATAAACAGTTGGTAATTCAGTGTTATTTCCACAAATTGCATCTGAACTATCGCCAATCTCTGAAATCAAAGTCATAGGATAGCGATCATGCTATGTCATAGTCTGTCGGTGGCCAAGGTCCCTGTGTGGACCTAAACTATGGTCACCAGAAGATCTGTTGGATACATCTGAAATCAAAAGAGGATCATCAGCAGGTCATTTATTTGTCTGAGGAGCTAAGGACACTTCTGATAGATGAGAAATCACACCCATTCACCATCTCTCCATGGAGTCAGCGGTTAATCCCCAGGTCTGTTTGTTACCTGCTGCCCAGATATACCTCAGCTATGAGACCTCCCTGACTTTTCAAGAGACTTCCAGTAATATGAGGGTACTGGGGTGCAGGTGGAAGCAGCACTATTGCTTTGAGGCCTGAAAGGGAGACCACCAATCTGTGAGAATTTTTGGTCTCACCATTGAACTCCGTGGGTACACTCACCATGGCCTAGGCAATGACAGTGGTGAGCAGCAGCCCCAGTGACTGACGGCACAAGGAGGCTACCCTCAAAATGAGCTCCTATAATGGCAGGCATCAGTAGCCATGGCAACAGGGAGGCGCCTTCACAATAGTTCTATTCGTGGGGCAGACGATTAATGAAAATAAACTAAACCTGGGGAAAGAAAAAGTGGCTGACACCAAGCAGCTGCGCAGAAGGTATGTTTATGAGAACTCAAGAAAAGAGCCAGTGGGAGACCCTGAAGTACTGGAGACCAAGGGAAGTCATGGCAAGGGAGATGACAGAGCAGAAAGAGGGAGGAGCAGTACCCTAAATTAGCTAGTGTTTCACCATTAGCTGCCAGAGCGGAGCCCAGCTTAACCCAGGATGTCCAACTGTGTGACCTTGGCCAAGTCCCGCAACTTTTCAGAGCTTCAAAGTCCTCCCTTGTAAAATGGAATAACAAGAGACACTAAAAACCACTTCAGAGAAGATTTTAAGAGGTGAAACAGGAAGATTTGTTTGGAAGAATTTCTTAGACATTAAAGCACAGTTCGCAGGTGGCGAGAGGGCTCAGTGGGAAAAGGATCTGCCTTTGAAGCTAAAGGGACCATGTTTGAGCCCTGGAACCCAAGTGTCGGAAGAAGAGAACTGATTCATGAAAGTTGTCCTCTGACCTACACACACACACACACACGCACCACAGAGCAAACACATGTAAGTTGTAAACTGTTAATATAGTATAAATAAAGCCATGCATCACTTAATGACGGCCATTACATTTTAAGAACTAGCATCTGTAAATGTTTTTGCTGTAAAATGTCACAGGCCGTCCTTACAGAAACCTTGAAGACAGAACCTACTCTACACCTAGGCTCTATACATGTGGATCAGTGTTGACAGAAACGTCATGATTCTCTACTGGGTGACGATGGTGTGTAACTTTCGGTGCTCTGATACACCCTCAGGATTTAACCTGAATACAACCAGTTCACATCTCACCCTGGAAAGATGGCTTCATGGGGAAGGAATGAAGAGAGAATGAGCTAACTTGATGAGAAAAGTGGGTGGGAAAAGAAAACCCACCCGGTTACACCCAGAGGACCCAGAGCCATCAGCTTAGGGGGGAAGTATGAAGAAAGGAAAGAACTATGCTCCATCTGCACTGGGTCTTCACAAAACTCTTAGAGATGGTGAGACTCCTAGTGTCAGGCAAAGCAAGTGAGACTCAGAGAGGTGAAATGGCATCACCAAGGTCACCCAACAGGAGGACAAAGATGACACATGTCATCCAAGTATTTCTAGGTCTAAAGTGAATGCCCTTCCTCCCTGTTTCTTTCTCTTCGTTGTTTTCCCCTTCTCTTTACTTCTTCGAGCACTTCCTTCTGTTTTGTGTTGTTGCTGTTGTTCTTGTTGTTTTTGGTTTGTTTTTTGAGACAGGGTTTCTCTGTGTGACTGTTTTGGCTATCCTAAAACTTGCTTCGAAGATCAGGCTGGCCTTGAACTCACAGAAATCTGCCTGTTTCTGCCTTCTGAGTGCTGGGCTTAAAGGACTGTGCAACCACACCCTTCTTCCTTTCCTTCTTTTTCTCCCCATTACTGTTTTCCTATAACACCACAAACAATGCTGTCTATAGCCCTCAAATCAGAGCAATCCGGTGCTCCAATGTGGGTCCCTGTCTCAGCCTCCTTTCATCACCTGATGAAGGTTAATATTCAGGAGATGCCTATATATGTTTTTCTTTGGGTTCACCTTCTTATTTAGCTTCTCTAGGATCACGAATTATAGGCTCAATGTCCTTTATTTATGGCTAGAAACCAAATATGAGTGAGAACATCCCATGATCCTCTTTTGGGGTCTGGCTTACCTCACTCAGGATAGTGTTTTCTATTTCCGTCCATTTGTATGCAAAATTTAAGAAGTCATTGTTTTTTACACACTGAGACAATGGGGATGTTCTATCAGGAACTCACCAAGGCCAGCTGGCCTGGGTCTGAAAAAGCCTCGGATAAAACCGGACTCTCTGAACATAGCGGACAATGAGGACTACTGAGAACTCAAGAACAATGGCAATGGGTTTCTGATCCTACTGCATGCACTGGCTTTGTGGGAGCCTAGGCAGTTTGGATGCTCACCTTAAAAGACCTGGATGGAGGTGGGTGGTCCTTGGACTTCCCACAGGACAGGGAACCCTGATTGCTCTTTGAGCTGACGAGAGAGGGGAACTTGATCGGGAGAGGGGGAGGGAAATGGGAGGCGGTGGCGGGGAGGAGGCAGAAATCTTTAATAAATAAATAAATGAATAAATAAATAAATAAATCAGAGCAATCATTTCCCAAATTAAGATGACAAATGAATCCCTAAGCATACTGGACCAATACCCTGTGATCTCACTACAAACCTTCCTGCGCACCGAGGGGCTGGCTTCGGTCCGGACAGCATCCTTCAGCTATGCTGGCTCTTACAGACTTTCCAAGCATATTCTTTGGGGTGGTGGAACATTTCATTTGTTTGCCTGGGTATATCCTGAAAGCTCTAAAACCAGCTTGCTCAGATGGAAAACAAAAACAAAATCCCTTCCCCACAGAAGCACAACACACACAGCCTGCTCAGAAAAGAACTTCCACTCAAGGCAGAAGCTGGGGGAGAAGAGAGCGAGCAGGGAGTAAAGAGGAAAACCTGTGTAAGGAAAGGCACAGGACTTTGGCTTTCTGCCCCAGAATGCCATAGTGCCAACAGAATAGTGTGGGGCTGAACACCCCACAAAAGAGTTTCTACCACCATTCAACGCTGTAAAGGGGAACATGTAAGGAGTTGCATGTGGTACCCAACAGGAAAAATGAGGTCCCCTTGGCAGCTTCCCAAGCAAATATAGATTAATTTGGGGACTTTTATATGTTTAAACTTTGAGAAGTTCTCCCAGGACTGGACTTATTTTAAGATGAAGACATATCCTGGACTCTGCCAGCAGAGAAAAACTTGGGTGAAATCAAAGCTCTGGGTTTCTTCTTCTTCTTTTTCTTTTTTTCCTTAAATTGTGTGTACTTTTTGCTCAGGACAAATCTGCTTCTTCCCAATCACCCCTCTCATCCGTTTCAGAGAACACACATAGATTCTGCCTTTTAAGAGTTGAAACCCTCCCTTCCTAAGATGAACAACTTCCAACGTTTTCCCCAAGAAAATTCCCAGTGCTCATTTTCCAGGTGTCAAGCCAAATGTCGAAGACAACCCCACTTCTGACAACTGCAACGCCCTGATTATCTGGCATAACTTTCTCCTAAATGAGTTAAAACCTTATATAGATTTGGTGGTGGTGGTGGTAGTAGTTTTGTTGTTGGCCGTGGTAGTGTGTTTCTAGTTTTAAACCAAGTCTGGTTTCTCTGGCCCCTGCCTTAACTCACACTCACATACAAATAATAGGCAAAATGAAGAACTTACAACTGGTTTTTACCAAAGCCAAAAATCTTCAGGGAAGAAGAAAAGCTCCAAACATGACTTAAATGAAGCCAGGCCCACACAAAAGGGGCTTTGGGAGCACAGAGGAAAGAGATACAAGAGGAGAAAAGAGGCTAAGGTTTGAGTGTCCATGTGATTTCAGGAATGTGGCCAGTAACTGACTCACTAGTCCACATCTATAAAACAGGATTAAAGATCTCTCCATCCTGGGGTTAACATAAATGAATAAATATGGTGAGCATTCATGGCACAGTTCCAGGCACAAATGACCAGCTATCACTAGGCTCATTCCTTTCTGATGGATGTGACGATCCAGTGAGAACACTGGGGATGGACTGGAATGTCATTTATATGTGAGATTATTGTAAGAAAGAAGGAAAGACAAGACATGAAAGAAAAGAACAAAGGCTTTGATCTCAATGTTTGTGGCATCATTATTCACAACAGCCAAGACAGCAACAACCTAGATGCTCATAAAAGGATGGATTTTAAAATGTGATATACATCCATGAAATATCCCTGCTGTCTGAGAAAATAAGGATTAATCTGGAAAGCATTACGAAAAGTGAAATAAGTTAGAAACAGAAGAATAAATCCTATTTCATATAGAGTATACAGTGAGTCTACAATGGTTCAATGCCCAGAAGCAGAGAATGAACTAATGAGCTGTTGAAAACAGGAAAGAGGAGAAACCAGAAAGTATTATTCAAACCTCATAGAATATCAATTATAAAGAGAAACAAATCCTAAAGATCTAGTACAGATATTTCTTATAATAATATAGCATGCACTTACAATGCTGGTATGACAATAGAACCTTTATTAATTGTTCCTGCTACAAAATAATAATAGCAATACTGAGAGGATTGCTAGGAAGAAACCTTTCGATGATGAGTAGGTCTATGGCATAGATTTGGTGACAATATATTATTGTCACCAAACTCATCAAATTACATATATTATATATGTATAGATTTTTACATTTCAATTATAAGTCAATAACGTAGATTTTCATAAGGATAAAAACCAGATAAACGTATACAACTTTCTGTATTTTCTTGAAATTTTCCTTTAAGTACAAAATCATTCCAAAAGTTGAAGGGGTTTATTATAAAAGAGTAGACCTAAGTATTACCTCCAGATCTTTGTGAGAAACTCAAGTGGCAAGAAGATTCTTCAAAGAAAGAAAGACTCCAAATGAAACAGGTCTAGACCCTGTTCCCTACCAGAGAATCCAAGAGAAGATGTGGAAAGAATGCCAGATTTCTAGGCGATGGCACTCATTCATTAAACAAATATTTATTTATCTGATATGACTAGACATTGTTCTCGACACTGAATAAATCAGTAAGCAGATGATAATGTTATTGCCCAACTTGAATTTATAATTTAATGGAGAGATATTAAAAATCTTAAGTGATCATTTTAAACACTATGACAGATGATGGAGAAAACCAAAACAGAAAAGGATTGGATGATCATTGTGTTGAACAAGAATTGGTTACATACTCTTTTTAATGGGGGGATTAGAGACTCATACGGAAAATGTGAAGATCTGAAAGTATCGGAGCCCAAAGACTAACCCCAGAAGGGAACTCCTGGAAGAAATTTCAAGGTTGCTAAGGCAAAGGACTTGCCTGTTAAATCCAAGAAAGGACAAGGCATTCAACAACTATAGAATAAAGAGATCAAAGGTGAAATAAAGGGGAAGTGAGACACTACCAAGGTGGTGTTGGAGGCCATTGCATGGAATTTAAAAGTTTCCTTCCATACAGAGTAGGAAGCCATGGAAGCTGGCGAGAGGAGTGTGGTCATCTGACTTCCACATCAATGGGATCACTTCCGTTTCTAAATTTAGGGTGACAGAGGCATAAGCAAGAAGTAAGTTATAAGAAAGAGAGCTGTTTTATCCAGTGGTGTAGCCACTGGTTAGCTGTTATGGTCCGGTAAATAACTCCTCGCCCACGGTCATACAAACTACCCTAATCAAGCTCAGAGGATCACACAGTAAATAGACAATAAAATAAACCCATGCAAAGGTATTATTTTAAATGAAAACTATAAAATTTGTTTATGGAAACAGAGTCAAACTGTGCACAGGAAGTAATGTATATACATAGCTAAATAATTCCTCACCAGGAAAGAACTGCAGTACTGGCTGTTCTTACAGAGGGCTCAGTGTCAATTCTTAACACTCACATGGTGTCTCACAACCATCTGTAATTCCAGCTCTGATACCCTTATGCCTCTGTGGGCATAAGGCACACACATATTACATATACATGTACATGCAGACAAACACTTATACACATAAAATTGGTTTTACATTAAAAAAAATAAAAGTGAGAATCCACAGACAGTTGCAAATGATAGGAAATCTGTAAGCTCCATGAAGGACGGACTTATTTATCCAAAATAGCAGAAATGTCTGCAAAAGAAAAAAATATACCTATAGTGTAATACTTTAAATTGATGTCACCAACTGAAATTCTTCCATCAGTCACAAACTTGTGGGAAGAAGGACACAGGTCTTCACAAATGTCCATCATTAATTTCTAGGCTAGTGTTTGCCCCTGGGATACCACATATTTGTTATCTATAAATCAGTAATCTAGTTAATCTCCCAGGTCTTTTGAAATAGATACACCTTTGTAATGGTGGAAATTTGCCCTCAAGATTTTGCTGTCAAGCAGCGTATAATGTTTTTCAGACATCAAAGATTTGTAACTCAAAAGAGAAGAAGAAACAAAACCACTTCAATGGTGTGGCAATCTGATCTGTTTTTCAATTGGCTAAGTTCTCAAATGTGAAAACGAAATGGAAGCTCCAAAGTCATCATTGCAAGAAATGAAACTCGGGCAGGCAACTTTTCTGTTTGGCAGTAGAGACCCAGAATGAAATTAATCCTTCTTTTTGTACACAAATTATATATGGAAGGAAAGACCTCCTAGGATGATCAAAACCCAGGTACATTAAAGAACTAGACATATAAGTTAGAATGTGAGAGTGGTGGACAAAGACTCCTGGAAAAAAATGTTCAGGAGAGAAGTACCTGGGAAAAAGAAAGATTCAATAACGAAGATGTCTCTGTATGGTAGGCATAGAGCTTCAACACTTAGATGAGGAGGGTGTCTTTGTTGGAGTCCTCTAAGAACCTAAGAGCAGGGCTGGAGAATGTACTAGAGGAGTAGGTCTTATCTCTTCAATGATATGGGAGCTGTCTTTTGTGGCTTGTGAAGTAGGACCACGCCAGCAAAGGATGGTAAAACTAAGGGCTCAAGGCTGGAGAGATTGCTCAGAGGTTAAGAGCACTGACTGTTCTTCTAGAGGTTCCGAGTTCAATTCCCAGCAACCACATGATGGTTCACAACCATCTGTAATGAGATCTGGTGCCCTCTTCTGGCCTGCAGGGACACAAGCAAGTAGAATGCTGTATACATAATTAATAAATAAATCTTAAAAAAAAAAACACTAAGGGCTCAGGTAGAACAATGGTGTCTTATCAAGCTGAATTGAACATGCCTCCTCCCTGTTCACTCTTAATTCTCCCATCTTACTACAAATCTATCTTCTAAAAGCCAGAGCAACTAACAAATCAGGTATAGCAGTATGTTCTCCATGAAGGAAAGACACTAGTGAGAGAGTCAGGCTTCATTTCTGGGAGTCCAGAGCACTTTGGGCTAAACCATGAATACAATCTGAAATGAGGATGAAGAAAATAATGGGAAATTACCACATGACAAACAAGACCAAAATGCACAAGGACAAAACAGAAGAAGTTTTCGTTATTTTATTTGTTTGTTCTGGTTTTTTTTTTTTTTTTTTTGGTTTGGTTTTCTGAGACAGGGTTTCTCTGCGGCTTTGGAGCCTGTCCTGGAACTAGCTCTTGTAGACCAGGCTGGCTTGTAGAGGCCTGTCTCTGCCTCCAAACTGCTGCTATTAAAGGCATGTGTCACCACCGCCCAGCTTTGTTTTTTTACACAGACACTTTATGCTCTAAATTTTGACTCTATTGGTTGGAAATCTTGACTGGCCACCCATTCCTCTTTGTTTAACTTTAGAGTTCTCACAAAGCTTCTTGGACTCGGCTGTACAAGGGCAATGACATCTGGGGGAAGGACAGCAAGATTACAAAGTCTATAGAAGCCCTTAACAAGCCTCCACTTCTTTATTTTCCCTTAGTATATATAGGTACGAGATTTGAGCACAGTAGGCAACGACTAACTACAAAATTACAAGTAACTACATAATTTGGCTAACCACTCCGCTGATTTTATTAGCAATTTTACTTTGGGTCCCTTATTAAATTTATCCTTAAATAAACTACAATTTTTTTCAAGGTTATTTCATAATTCACTTAATGTTTGTTGAACTTTCATCTGGCCATGCATCAAAAGAGGCTCCACAGAAGACAGGAAAAGTAATGCTGTCATTTCCATCCCCACAGACTACATCCTTTAATGTACATAAACAAACACTATACTATACTAATCATTATCATAGAAGAATTGACTACGAGATTTCAGGAGAAGGAATGAATAACTCTCCTTGAGTGGAAATTCTAGATATTTTTATTAAGCACTTAATATACCTAAGTATTATTTTACATATTTCAAATATGCCAACTGTAAGTATTACAACACTACTAAGAAAAACATGCTATGGTCATTTCTATTTTGTGTAACGGTAAGCAGAGACATGAGAAGACTGTGCCCCTTAACTGAGGTCACATAGCTAAGAAAACAAAGAGTCAGAGACTTGATACAACCACTACAATTTTAACTCGAAATGTGGCCACCTGCAGTGGGTCTATACTAGACTGGTG